>NW_004444143.1:2543959-2544747 GCF_000243295.1 Trichechus manatus latirostris
GTTCCTCAACTCTGCCTTTGATGTTCAGGGCTCCCAGATTGCCATATATAATTGAATCACTTGTTTTTTGGGGTCTTTGTTGTAAGAGGGTCCACCAGAAGCATCTGACTACTCTGTCATCTTGACCCCGCCTCTTGTCTACAATTTTTAAAACTACATAAATATTAGGTAAAACTAATCTGTGGTGTTAGAAGTCAGGGTGGTGATTACTGAGAGGAGGTAGTACCTGGAAGGAGGCACAAAAGGGGCTTCTCAGTGTGGTAATGATGTTCTGTGTCTTGATCTGAGTGCTGGTTGCATGGGGGTCTTCACTTGGTGAAAATTCATTGACTCCTATACTTCTGATTTGTGTATTTTTCTATATTTATTTATACTTCGATAAAATTTTACTTTAAACAAATGTAAAGGTGATACTAGCTAATACTTCTGTGTCACTTAAACTGTATGCCACGGGGATATATTTGTTAACTTGTAACATCCCTAAAGAGCGAAGCCCTATTATCTCCATTTTACAGATGGGAAAACTGAGGAATAAAAAGGCTAAGTTCATATAACCAGTTAAGTGGCCGAGCTGGGAGTTGAACCTCGGTAGTCTGTGCTGAGCCCCGGTGGCACAGTGATTAAGAGCTCAGCTAGTAGCCAAAAGGTTGGCAGCTGGAATCCACCAGCCACTCCTTGGAAGCCCTATAGGGCAGTGCTGCTCTGTCGTGCAGGGTTGCCCACGCCTTGGAAGCCCTGTGGGGCAGTGCTGCTCTGTCGTGCAGGGTTGCCCACGCCTTGGAAGCCCT
>NW_004444143.1:2545425-2546449 GCF_000243295.1 Trichechus manatus latirostris
AGGGTTGCCATGAGTCGAAATTGACTCAGCGGCAGGGGTTTTGTTTTGGTTTGGTTTGGTTAGTCTTTGCTTTTAACCACTATGCTGTAGCTGCCACATCAGGAAATATCGCCAAGACCCACTTTTTTTTTTTTTTTTAATTCATCTTATAGAAGCAGATCGAGGGCAATGCCTGACCTCCTCCAACCCCACAAGGGAGAAGGAGAACCAAGATCAACAGCACAAGGCTGACTCCCATGATGTGGTGGCCAGACAAGCCTCCTCTCTGCACTATCCTGACTAATTCTTACACCAGCTGTCCCTTGCACAGTACTCCCTACTTCTCTGCTGGGTTCGATAATTCATTGCAGTGGCCACACAGAACTCACAGACCATACTCATGATTATGGGGTTTATTAGGGAAGTAACAGGTTACAATTCAGGCTCGATTCAGGTTGCAATTGTACACTTAGGATACACTTCTTCCATCAGGACAGCTCTTCCCAGCTGTGCTTGCAGGCACCGCCTCTCCCTGGCCCTAGTCCTCTCCCCAGAGGCACTCAGCTTTCTCTGTCCGTTGGCCAGGAAGCCACTGCACCGTCTCCTGCTGCTGGGTCTCTCCTGTCACCGCTTCTCACCTTCTTCAGGGTTACAGCTTGCTCTCTGTCTCTCTCAGTCTCCTGCTTCCAGGAGCTTCTCAGTGCAGGGACCTCGAGTCTAAAGGACACGCTTTCCGCTCCTGGCTGTTCTTCTTTGGTGGTGGTAGGATCATTCTCTCTGCTCTGGAATTGGCTCTCTTTTAAGGCAAGACTGACCAATTCCCTTGGTTGGCTGCAATTACCCTATCACATAGTCCCACCCAATCACCTGGGTAGGAGTTATAAGACTATGACTAGAAAAGCCACACAAAAGTAACCAATCGCACTGCACATTTCTATTTTATTCATTTCCACAACCTATCTATCAGTTGGAAGCCCTGGTGCTGTAGTGGTTATGAGCTATGGCTGCTAACCAAAAGATTGGCAGTTCGAATCCACCAGGTGCT
>NW_004444143.1:2547070-2556349 GCF_000243295.1 Trichechus manatus latirostris
AAAAAAAAAAAATCAGTTACCATCAAGTTGATTCCAGCTCATGGTGCTAAGTATAGAATCACCTTGCAGAAAGCAGTTTGGCCTTTTGTTCTTGGTTCTTTCAAGCCATACCAACACCTGAGGCTAATGACTTTGGGCTGACCAGACCAACAGGCACCATCTGGGGGCCCAGTGCTGATTAAGCCTCAGGAGGCATGAGGTAGTCTGTCATGACCACATGGTGAGGTCAGTAAAGGTCTTAGAAGACAGAGGCTTAAGGAGCTTCCTGGTTGGTAAGAGCGAACATTTGCTCTCAGCGGGGGTGGTGCCCTCCTTGGGACATGGAAACTTCACACTGTGACCCCTCCCAGACCTCACCCTATGCGATTTTAGTTTGTATCCTTCTTTGTCATATTAAAGCTGTTATCGAAGATGTAGTATCTCCTATGAGCTCTGTGAGTTGTGACCCAGGGAATTATTGGACCCAAAGGAGCAGGGGGAGCTAGCTGGTCTAAAGTGGAGGGAGTCATGTGGACTTCTAGTCTTGTGACTGGTGCCCTGAGATGGTAGAAGAAAACCTCAAATTTGGGGCTGGCTAGGCTGAAGTGTGGGGAGTCATGTGGACTCCCCAGCTTGCAGCTGGTACCTGCTGACCTGTCCCCAGATGGCCAGAGATAAGAGTGAGAAGGGCTGGACAGGCAGCTCGGGTCTGAACAAGGAAGGGACGTTAGAATTTCCATAGGACACAGCTGGTGCGTGGAATGGGATTCGTTATCCACCACACAGTTTGGCATCAGAAGTGGGATCTTTGTCTCCCTGGACTAGTTGGCACACATACTGACCCCATGTGTATCAGAATAGAACTGTGCTTCATAGGGTTTCCACTGGCCTTGTCTTTCCAGGTGCCTCTGAGTGGACTCGAAGCTACAACCTTTCAGTTAGCAGCCTAGCATTGTAACTTACCACTCACGGTCTCCAGTTCAACTATACTAGTCCTCAAAATTAAAACAAAGAAGGAGACATTGCAGTTTAAGCATTTGGGGTGAGGGCAGCCTCTGTTTCACCAGGGAGCACGTGCACACAAGATGGGGGTGCACCTTCCTTTCCTCAGTGGGGTTGCTGATCACCAGCCTGCCAGGGTGCAAAAATTTCTCCAGGCTGTGAAGGAATATGCCACTTGGAAGCATGCTAGTTTGCAGACTCCATGGGCCCTAGAGGCATGGCAGATGAGGGGAGTTGTGCTTAACTCTAGATGGGGTGCAGCTTTTCCATCGTACTTTGCATTCTGACATATGAGAGCCATTCCGGGGGTAGCTTTCACCCCACCCATGTTTCCTTCATGTGCTCACTTGCGAGCCGAAAACTTAACGGGTTGCTTCCTCTTGTGCAAGTGTGAGCATTTCCTTGTAGAGTCACAGAATAAAAGTCTGGAAGAAGACATGCAAAACCTGTTTATAGGACTTCCCTCCAGGGAGCGGAGGCCAGGGAAGGGGCTGGCAGAGCAGAGCCGTGAACGTGCTTGTGAAAATTCAAACGCGGACATGTAGAATTGGAAAGAAAAAAGCAGGTTCCCTTTACTCCCCTCCCCAGTTTTACTCCTTAGAAGTAACCACTGTTACCAGTTTGGTGGGTGTCTTCCCAGGTCTTTTCCTATACGTTTATAGACATTGTGTGTATACACACACGCACGCGCGCACACACGCACACAAGGTCTGTCCCTTGTTCTTTTTAACACAGTGGGGACATATTGTACAAACTATCCTGCTGCTTGCCCCTCTTCCCTCACAAGTTACAGCACAAAGGAAGAGGATAAACTCGGGAGCTGGATTGCCTGGGTTCAAATCCCAGCGCCACCACTTTCTAGCTGGGTGACCTTGGGTAAGTTACTCAACCTCTCTGGACCTCAGCTGCATTGGCTTTAAAATGAGGATGGTGTTTAGTCGCTACCTCCTAGGCTTGTTGTGAGGATTCAGTGGGTGAATGCACGTAAAAGCACTTATCCCCATGTACACACAAGCACTCTGGAAGTGTTAGCTGCGCTTTTCCGCTCCAGGTTGGTGGGCATCTTGCATGCATTTCGCGTAGCTCCACCGCAAGTGTTTTTATCACAGCTGCATAGTGTTCCTTGGAACGGTGGTACCCAGGTTCACTCACCCCTCCTTCGCTGACGAGTGTCTCGGCTGTGTCACCGCTTCCGTATTGCAGCCGTGTGGCCCGTGGGACATCCCTGTAGCCAGACTGCCGTGCGCTTGTATTTGAGAGGCAGTGTTTTAAAAAAATGTAGTATGCACATCTAAAATTTCGATGCATAATGTGAAATCAGGAAACCCTGGTGTTGTAGTGGTTAAGAGCTACGGCTGCTAACCAAAAGGTCGGCAGTTTGAATCCACCAGCCGCTCCTTGGAAACCGTTTGGGGCAGATCTCCTCTGTCCTATAAGGTCGCTATGAGTCGGAATCAACTCAACGGCAACAGTTGTTTTTTTGTTTGTTTGTTTGTTTTTTATGTGAAATTATTCTTCCCTATTTTCCCCAAGGGGAAGAACCGTATCCCTGCATCCCCTTAAAAGCAAGACAGGCCACTGAGGAACCCTGCCCCAGGTGGAACCCTCACCTGTTTGAATGTGATGGCTGTAAATGGCTGTCCCCGCCCCCCCTGGGGACTGTCCCCTCGGCAGGAATATGGGCCCCTCCTGCACACCTGGGAAGACTGAAGTTAGAATCCCTGATCCTCTGAGTTCTTTGACATTAACTTGTGCAGGATTCGCGGCCAGGGCTCACTGCTCGGTGGGTGGGCGGAGAGGAGCCTGTGCTGCGGCACTCCCTAATGAGATTTCCGAGACTTCCATCCATCGTGTTTCCTAGGGGAGCCCTAAAGTGATCCGTGTACGGACAGACTTCCAATAAGGTGGGGGAAGGCCCAGGAAAGGGAAGAAACAGAAAAACGATGCTTAACCTGAAACCTGCCAGGCCATCATTGACTTTCTAGAGTTCTGTCTTCATGAATTAATTTTGAAGATATTTACAACATTCATATGTTCACACAACACATTCATGTAAGCTGCCTTATCTCTTATTGAAGTGGTAAAGACGTGGGCCTCAGACTGCTGAGGTTTGAATCCCAGCCACTCCACCTCCCAGCTCTGAGACTTGGCTACATAACCTTTGCGTCATCTGTATGGGCATGATAAAAGTCCCTACTTTATAGGGTTATTGTAACAGGTTAATACACATCCGATGTGTAGCACAGTGTTATGCCTTGAATTATGCCCTCCCCCAAAATATGTGTTGGAACCCTAACCCTTGTACATACGAATGTGATCCCATTTGGAAATATAACCTCATTAACATAACAGAGGAGACCCCTATCGGTGTGGGGTGTTTTAAGCCAGTCACCTTTAAGATATCAAAGAGCAGAGCAGGCACAGAAGCAAACAAGGACAAACGGGGAAAGAAGATCTCCAAGGAACACGAGGAAGAACACTAGAGAAGCTGAGACAAGGGTTTTCCCCAGAACGGACAGAGAAAGCCTTCCCCTAGAGCCAGCGCCCTGAATTCGGATTTCTAGCCTCCAAAACTGTAAGGAAATAAATTTCTGTTTGCGAAAGCCACCCACTTGTGGTATTTCTGTTTTAGCAACACTAAGAAACTAATGGAGCCCTGGTGGCGCCATGGTTAAGAGCTATGGCTGCTAACCAAATGGCCGGCAGTTCAAATCCACCAGCCACTCCTTGGAATCCCTATGGGGCAGTTCTGCTCTGTACTGTAGGGTTGCTATGAGTTGGAATCGACTCGACAGCAGCAGGTTTGCTTTGGTTAAGAAACTGAGATGTACAGTGAGAACTCCTAAGTGTTAGCATTATTGTGATCATCATCCATCCCTGCCCTCTCTCCCACTCTTGCTGCAGAAACAGATGTGTTAGACCCTGTGCACTCCAAACTTGAAGCTGTTCTAAGTCCAAGGAAGAAAAAGATCCTCAACAGAGGTTTGTAAATCCCACAGTCTGGGGTGTGTACAGGCCCTGGGAACTTTGCAGAGAGAGGGAGGGAAGAATTCTTCCTGGGGTGTGGAGGGGCTGAGACGAGGCTCCCTGGAGCAGCATTCCCTGAAATGTCTCCACAAAAGCTACCAGTGCCCTTTGTACCAGAAGTTGTCACAGTACAGGTCGCCCCCGATTTACGACAGGTTCCATTCCAACAACTCTGCCGTAAATCGGTTCTGATGTAAGTCAAATACCTCATTTTTTTGCTTGTTGGTTTTCATTATTAATGCCTTTTATTAGTAGTATCTTTATAGTGGTGTTGTGGTTAAGAGCTCCACTGCTAACCAAAAGATTGGCAGCTGGAATCCACCAGCCGCTCCTTGGAAACCCTATGGGACAGTTCTGCTCCGTGCTGTAGGGTCACTATGAGTCGGAATTGACTCGACCACAACGGGGTGGATTTGGTTTGGTTATAAATCGTAACACTGAACATCTGCAGTGAACATGTGAGAATGATAACATCGGTACATATTACGGAGAACACAGTATAGAAAAGGAAACAGACGGTTTTAAGGGTCGATTGTGTGGTTCATCATACGTAACTCAAATACGTCGTCAGTCGGGAGCTACCTGTAGTGACCCTCTTAGCAGCATCCAACCCTGTTGTGGCCCCCTGGTCCCCCCAGACCACCCTGCAGGGGCCTCTGTCACACTGCCTCCCCTGCCTCCCTGCCGGGCCTGCTCTCTGAAGTTCTGGCTCCCGTCACCTGTCACCTGCCCGCCCACTTGGATCGAGGTAGCTCGGGGCTTGGTCTCAAGCCTCCTGTCTCCTCTCTCTATGATCCTTCTGTCTTCAGCCCTGGCTGCACATTGGAATCAGCAGCCGAGGTTCTGAAAGGTATTTGGCTTGGGCCCGAGCCCGGACCAGCTGATTCAGAATCTCTGGGAGTGGGGTGTGGGCAACTGTGCTTTTAAAAAGCTCCCCTAGTGACTCTAGTGTGCAGTAGGGGAGAGGGCAGCTGCTGCCCCACACACTACTGCTCTCAGCTTTTCTGCCTGCGCAGGGCAGCCACCCCCATTCTCACACCTGCCCTTGGGGTCTTGGAGGCTGCTGGGTCCTCCCCTGTGATGGGCGAGATCCAGCTCAGAGCCACCGCCCCAAGGAGCCTTCCAGAACCAGCCCACCCTGTTGCACTGTATTCCACCCTTTGAAGTTATCTCTTTTCTCTGTCTTCCCTCTATGGGAAGTAAGTTCAGGAGAGCCCGGGGTGAGGGTGGGGAAGCAGGGAGGCGCTGTCCTGCTCACAGGTGTATCTTCAGCACCTGGAACATGGGACATAGTAGATGCCTGAGAAACGGATGGAGGAAATGAATGGATTTTAAGTGCTTGGTGTTGGTGGAATGAATGAATCAGTTGTAGGCGCCTGGTAAATATTTGTCTTAGTCATCTAGTGCTGCTATAACAGAAATACCACAAGTAGATGGCTTTAACAAAGAGAAGTTTATTTCCTCACAGTCCAGTAGGCTACGAGTCCAAATTCAGGGTGTCAGCTCCAGGGGAACGCTTTCTCTGTCAGCTCTGCAGGAAGGTCCATGTCATCAACTGTCCCTTGGTCTGGGAGCTTCTCTGCACAGGAACCCCAGGTCCAAAGGATGCGCTCTGCTCCCGGCACTGCTTTGTTATATCTCAGAAGAGATTGGCTTAAGACACTATCCAATCTTGTAGACCTCATCGGTATAACTGCCGTTAATCCATCTTATTAGATCATAGTGACTGAATTTATAACACATAAGGAAATCACATCAGATTACAGAATGGTACACAATTATACAGTACTGGGAATCATGACCCAGCCAAGTTGACAAATATTTTGCGGGGACATAATTCACCATGACAATGTTGAATAAATGTATAAGTTGTCAGTGCTTGGTAAATGTATGTGTGTTTTGTTTTTGTGGTAAATACATATGTGACAAAGCATTTGCCACTTCGACAATCTTCACGTGTTCAGCTCAGTGACAGTAATTATGTTCATCACGGCAGGTGAATGTGCTTTGACTGAGTGATTTTTAAGAATGTGATTGGTATTTGAATGACTGAGTGAGTTGTAAGGGCTCACTAGTTCTTACTAGACAAATGAATGAATTGTGCGTGCCCAGGAGCTGCTGCATGGCTGGAGGAGGCATCATTCCACCTGGGCCTCCTGGGCTCGGCACTGGTGCTGTAGCCTTGTGTATCCAAAGCTCTGGGTCTCCACCGAGGCCCACTGCAGTGTCTGGATCACATTTCTACAAAAAGGAAGCACCTGGAGCATATCTGGGCCAGCTCTGGACACAACAGGCTGCCTGGGATCGAGGTGCTGGACCCGACCCCAGATCCTGAGGCCTGTGAAGGGGCCGCCTCCAGCCCCTCTCCCCCAAGCACACCTCCAGCCTCTCGGACAGGCTTCTTCCCAGGGGCACATATGCTTGGGCACTGCACAAGCCCAGCTCAACCCTCAGGTCCCAAACCCCAGCTGAGCCAGTGCCCTGGGATCCCTGGTCCCGAGTGAAGTTGCCATCCATTCATGCATTCAGCAGATATTTTTAAGTGCCTACTGTGTGTCGGACCTGTGCTGGGGGATATGGGCAGCAGTTTAGACTTTCACATTCAGTGGCTGCACAGACCTTACTGTACTGTAGCTGTTGCCATTGAGTTGGTTCTGACTCATAGCGACCCTATAGGACAGAGTAGAACTGCCCCATAGGGTTTCCAAGGAGTGGCTGGTGGGTTCAAACTGCTGACCTTTTGGTTAGCAGCCGAGCTCTTTAACCATTGCGCTGCCAGGGCTCCCACAGACCTTATATGTGTCAAAAATTCATTACATGGTAAATTATTTACTACAATGATGAAGATGCCTCCAAAGAGAAATGCAGAGGGTTCCAGCGCTGGGTGGGGACTTGAACCAGGCTGGTGAGAAGGGAAGGTCTTTGGGAGAAGGTAGCATTTGGACTGTGTCTTATAGGAATTACCTAGAGGAGGGAAGAGGTAGTAGGAATGACATGTACTGAGGCCTGGAGGCAGCAGGGAGGATGGGGTGTAAGGGGAACCAAAAGAAGGACTTTGTGGCTGGAGCTCTGAGAGCAAGGGGAAGAAGGGAGGGGCCTTGAGGGCTGAGGTGAGGATTTTGCATTTTGCTTTAAAATGGTTTTCCCTGCTGTGTGGGGAAGAGCCCTCCGGGGCAGGAGTGGAAGCAGGGAGATCCGTGAGGTCCTCCAGCCTGGACTAGGATGGGTGGTGGGAGAGAAGGATGGCCTTGGGTCTGGTATACAGGGAGGATGGGGTGGTGGATTGGATGTATGAAGTGAGGAAGAGGGAGGTGCGAAGAATGATGTTGACGTTTCCAGTTGGAGCCCTTGGGTGGATGGAGGTGCCTAGCACTGAGATGCAGAAGAAGCAGATGGCTGACTGCATTCCTGTTCTGACAGATCTGCCTTTGTCCCACCTTGTTGATGTCATTCTTGAACGTGTGACTTGATTTGGCCATTAAAATGTGAGCAGAAGTGACATGTGTCATTCCTGAGCAGAAACTTTAAGAGCTGTTGCATGGTTTAGGTATGTCTTTTCCCTTTGAGACCAGCAGGGTCCCAGATAAGGGCTGCCCTGGCAGCTGGGAGTGGAGGTGACATGAGCAGGGCCCTTGGCCAACCTGCAGTGCATCTGCAGTATGAGCAAGAAACACATCTTTGTTGTGTAAGCCCTTGAGCATTTGGGCTCGTTTGTTACTGCATCATAACTTAGCTTATCCTGACTATCCTGAGAAGGACTGAGTTTTGTGGGTGGGGAGAAATCAAGAGTTCAGGATGGGCATGTTCAGTTGCAATGTATGTGAGGTATATATGTGGTGATGTCAAGTAAGCAGGGGGACGTGTGAGTTTGGAACTCGGAAAAACAGGTGGATCAGCCACTCTGACAGGGGATCACAATGAAGTGTCCCAGACAGAGTGGGAGAAAAATATAGAACAAAATTCAGATTCACCCAAAAAAAAGACCAGATTTACTGGTCTGACTGAGATTGGAGGAACCCCCAAGACTTTGGCCCCCGATACCCTTTTAACTCAGAACTAGAGCCACTCCCAAGGTTCACCCTCCAGCCAAAGATAGACAGGCCTATAAAACACACAAGGAGCGTGCTTCTTAGTTCAATCATGCATACAAGACCAATAGGCAACACCTGCCCAAAAGCAAAGACGAGAAGGCAGGAAGGGACAGGAGAAAATGGGCGAATGGAAATGGGGAACCCAGGGTGGGGAAGAGGGAGAGTGTTGACACATCGTGGGGCTTGCAACCAGTATCACAAAACAATTTGTGTATAAGTTGCTGAATGAGAAACTAATTTGCTCTGTAAACCTAGACCTAAAGCACAATAAAATAAATCAGTCAATCAAAGACGAGCAGGTGGATCGGGAGGTATTTTCTCTGTGTGTCACCAGGGACGAAAAGGAGAATCAGAGAGGCCCAGGATGTTGCCACTGACCTCATGGAGGGCTGGCTGTTGCTGGAACTCAGGACTGTCTGACTGGAGACGAGATTAAGCAGCTGGAGTCAGATCTGCCGCCTGAGACACTATTTCACCTGTCTGTCCAGCAGTTTTCTCATCTATAAAATGGAAATAACGATGATACTTAGAGAGTTGTTGGGAGGGTTGAGAGAGAGAACGAATGTAAAGGCTTAGAGCAGGACCTGGCCCGTAGATGTTCGCTTCACGTTAGCTGCCGTTGGAGGGGTGGTGGTGGTGGTGGTGTATAACTAAATGTCCAGCAGTGGGCGGTAGAATAGGGCCACCTCCAGGTCCGACTTGATGTAGAGATTTAAATGATGACAGCGGCCCCCAGATTCTCTCCAGCTCTCAGCCCCCTTCACAGACAGGTTCTCCCCTCATGGGTACAAGATGACTGCAGTGACTTCGTCCTTCACATCCTCTCAGACTCAGAATAAGAGGGAAAAGCACAGTCTTCGGCTTCATCACTCCTGGGAAAGACCTCACTGGGTCTCATTAGTTCTGATCCGGTCACATGGTTGGTTCTGAGCCAGGGAAGGACCCCCCACACACCTGTAGCCCATTGGGTAGGAGTCCGAGAGGGCAGGTTCTCAAGAGAGGAACCTCGCAGAAAGAGCCGTGGAGGCTGGGGAAGCAAACTGCAAGTGTCTGCCACTGGAAGGCTTGTATTTTCCCCTTTTGCTCTACCATGGGGCACTCTGAGAGACAGCATGGCCGTACCCTGGGGCACTCTGGGAGACGGCATGGCCCTACCCTGGGGCGCTCTGGGAGACGGCAT
>NW_004444143.1:2556628-2560588 GCF_000243295.1 Trichechus manatus latirostris
GCCCTACCCTGGGGCGCTCTGGGAGACGGCATGGCCCTACCCTGGGGCGCTCTGGGAGACGGCATGGCCCTACCCTGGGGCATTCTGGGGGACCACATGGCCTCACAGAGCAGGGTACTTCAGAGCTGGCACACTGAGGCCATGGAGCTTGCCTGCTCGTCCACCGTCCCAGCCGCTTGGCGTTGAGTTCCCCAGCTCCTTCGCTGTGATGGTTTGGGAGCATTTACACACAGATGCGCTGCTGGGTACCTGCTTTTCTAACCAAACCAAAACCAAACCCCTTGCCATCAAGTGCCTTCCAACTCATAGCAACCCTATAGGACAGGGTAGAACTGCCTCATAGGGTTTCCAAGGAGCAGGTGGTGGATTTGAATGGCCGACCTTTTGTTTAGCAGCCGAGCTCTTAACCACTGCGCTACCAGGGCTCTGCTCTTCTAACAGTCCAGTTTTTCAGGGGGGAAGCGTGCCCATCCCTAGGGGATGAGTCCTGACTGGCCCAAGGGCAAGCCAACCAAAACAATCACAGGTTCTGGCCTTCCCAGCTTCCCTTTCTGCTGGAGTGGCCGTGTGACCAATTTCTGGCCAGTGAGACAAAAAAGAAAGTCTATGGGGTGGGGGAGGGGGGAGGGAAGGTTCTAGGAAAGATGCTTCTTCCTGATGACATCAGACAGATGAGTAGAGCAGGCTTACATCACTCCTTTCTTTCTCCCTTGGCCATGGTTCAGTGAGAAGCAGGCTGTGGCTGCCATCTTGTGACCATGAGGCAATACACCAAAGGATCTAAGCCAGCAGCCCGTGATGGAGGCAGAGGGAAGAGGGAGAAAGGGCCTGGAGTCGTCACTGTCCAGCCCGATCCAGCCTGGAGCCGCCACATCTGGCAGCCGTGTTAGAGGAGATAATTAAACGCCTTCTTTACCCGAGGCTCCGTCGCTTGGTGTTCTGTCACTTGCAGGCAAAGGCATCCCATCTGACTCTACCACCACAGCGCGCTCCTCATTCTGCTGCTCTGTTTTTCCCATGCACAGTTCCCCAGCTGCCATCCTTACACACAGAATTGTGTATTAGTCAAGGTCCTCAGATGCCAGCGGCAGAAGCCTAGCTTGGCCATTTGGGCAGGAACAGAATTTGGTAGAGGCTTACAGTATCTTCAGGAGGCCAGGAGAGCGGGCTTAGAAAACAGCGAGGAGCCAGGGAAGCACCGGGGGGCAGGAGCCAAGGGTCCCCGGCAGAAGGCACACCCCAGGAAAAGCCAGGTCCACCTGCCACCACACGGACACTCTGCAGCCTTCCACGTTCTCAGCACCCTTGTGCAGAGTCCCAGGAGAGAACACTCGGCCAGTCTAGCCCAAGTCCTCTGCCTGCTCCCAGCTGTGCTTCTGTAATTGCGACGGGGTGGCTTCTGCCAGAGATGCACAACACAGTGGTAGTAACAGCAGTGACTGTGAAGTAGGGGCACAAAGGCCTAGTGATCCACTGAAAATCAGCCAATGAAAACCCTGTGGATCTGCAGCCGCTGAGGGGCACGGCCCAGGACAAGGCAGCATCTCGTTCCGTTGTGCATGGGGTCACCGTGAGTCGATGGCAGCTGACGACAAATAAGGGAGGTAGTGCTCTCCCCCATGAAGCCCTGGGGACGCAGTGGTTAAGAGCTCGGCTGCTAACCAAAGAGATTGGCAATTCGAATCCACCAGCTGCTCCTTGGAAACCCTATGGGGCGGTTCTGCTCTGTCCTATAGGGTCACTCTGAGCCGGAAGTGACTCGATGGCAATGAGTTTGGCTTGGTTTTGGTATTCTCCTCATTTCACAGATAGAAACCGAGTCAGTTTCTGTAGCCAGTCCACAGCACACCGGGATTTGAACCTAGGCAGGCTGGTTTGTGCATACATGCTCTGCTACTCACACAGGGGTTTGCCTTTGGGAAGATCGGGGTGCTCTTAGGAAGAGGGAGCTTGATAGCAGACAGCTGGGAAGGGAACAGCTTCCACCAGTCCGAGTCCCAGAGAGGCTGTTGGTGCTGCTTGGCCCCTGAATGTCACAGGAGGACTGGGCTGCATCTGCTCAGAGGGGGATTTGTGCAGAGACTGGGCCTGCAAGAACATCTGTGTGTTTTCACAGAGGGGAGCAAATTGGATTACGGGTTTCTGATGGGGCTGGAAACAACGCCATCAGCAAAGCCCATCTGTCGGGAGGTACTTGGATAAGCAAGCCAGGGCCCGCCAGGTCCACCTGCTTTCCTGACCAGCCCACGGTGGCCTCAAACAACTAATTCCATGCTCGGCCGAGGCTCAACCCAGGGTGGGCTTCCACGCAGGATGGGTTGCCAGGTCAGAGGCGGTGCCCTCAGCCTGGCCAGCCCAGCCCAGCCCAGCCGTCCCAGCCAGGCCAGCCCAGCCCAGCCTCCCAGCCCGGCCGTCCCAGCCTGTCCATCCCAGCCCGACCATCCCAGCCTGTCCAGCCCAGCCTGGCTGTCCCAGCCTATCCATCCTAGCCCAGCCGGCCCAGCCTGTCCATCCCAGCCCGGCCGGCCCAGCCTGTCCATCCCAGCCCGGCTGTCCCAGCCTGTCCGTCCCACCCCAGCCCGGCTGTCCCAGCCTAGCCGGCCCAGCCTGTCCATCCCGGCCTGTCCAGCCCAGCCTGTCAATCCCACCCTGTCTGTCCCAGCCCAGCCTCCCAGCGCGGCCAGCCCAGCCTGTCCAGCCCAGCCCAGCCCTCCCAGCCCGGCCGGCCCAGCCTGTCCAGCCCAGCCCAGCCCTCCCAGCCCGGCCGGCCCAGCCTGTCCGTCCCAGCCTAGCCTGGGAGACATGGCCCTGCGGAGTGTGGGTCTAGGCCCGTGCCTTCATCTGTGGCAGAGCAGCTGCAGCACTAACCGTTGACCAGAGGTCACAACCTGGCAGCCCCTGCCTGGGTCTAGCCCGCATATATATTTCTTGACCCTCCTTGTGGTTTTGTTCATAATGTTCTTAAGAGGTATTTATTTGCTGATTAGACATACCTGCAAATAACTCAAAATGTAGCCAGTGGTCCACAGTGGAAAGTAAGGCTCCTTTCTCCCCTTCTCAACAAGCATTTAGATGCTGGGGATGCTGCGGTCACTCATGTTCTCCTGGTGGGGGAGACAGTAATGAATAAGATAATGAAGCTGTATATCCATAAGGGTAAGGGGGCAAAAAAAGCAGGCAGGGAGGCTGGGGGTGGTGAGGAAAGACTCACTTCCCTTCCTCAGAGGCGACTATTAGCAGATTCTTTAAAATCCTTCTAGAGATCTTCTCTGCATGGTACTTTGGTATCCTCGTTGTTGTAATTTTTTTGTTTTTTAAATTGGGAAATGCTGCATACAAATCTAGAGAGTTCTGGTTTCTCTTGAGAAGTCAGATGATCTGGCATCTGTGCTCCCACAGGGCTGGTCAGCCAGAGCGGAGGCACATCCGTCTGCCTCTCTGGAAGATGTGCCTGGTGTCCAGGTCACGGAGGGCCCCAGCTGGCCACTTACCTGTCTCCCCAGCCCAGCCCTGTGGGCCTTCCAGTGTCCTAGTTTCTTTCCCCGTCTTTGCCCCATGCCCCCTTACGCCTCCCTGCGATGTCCTCAGGAATGTGCCCGTGCTCATGTGGAACCAGGAAGAGGGGTGCGCTGTCGCTCCCCACCCCAGCCTCTCCCCTCCCCTCCTGGTTTTCATTCCTCAGAGGCTGTATCCTCTTCTCAGTTTTGCTCCGCAAATCTGCTTCGTGCTTCCCGGTTGAGTCTCTGCCAGCTCGCTCTGCACCGCTAGGTGTGAGTTAGGAAACACAGACACACACACAGGCCTACACAGACACACACACACACAGACACACACACAGACACACACACACAGACACACAGACACACACACAGACACACAGACAGACAGACACACACAGACAGACATACACAGACACAGACACACACACACACAGACACACACACACAGACACACACACAG
>NW_004444143.1:2561295-2567909 GCF_000243295.1 Trichechus manatus latirostris
GGAGGTGATCCTGCAGATGGAGGTGATCCTGCAGAGGGAGGTGATCCTGCAGAGGGCACCACAGTGCTGAGCTGCAGTATAGACCCCCCCCAGAGGCTGCAAGTCAGGGAGTGCTTACATGGCGGGTCAGGCAGAGGCCATCGTTCACAAGTTCATACATAAATATTGAATGAGCATCCTGGATGCTGTTCCCCATGCTGGGCATACATCAGTGAGCAACACAGGTGTTCCTGGAATGAAGTTGACATTTCGGTGGTGGAGGCAGTCAGCAAACAGACAATGACAAAATCATTTCAGTTGGTGGTAACTGCTAAGAAGAAAGCAAGCAAACAAGCCGAGCGGGTGACAGAGAGAAGGTTCCAGGAGATGAGGGCTTCTCTGCTGGCATAGGTGGCTTGGGGAGGCTTCACGGGGGAGCTGGCATCACGGGAAGGAAGCAGCCTGGTGGGGAACGGAGGAAGCATATCCAGATATCCTGGGTTGAGCTTGGGTGCAGAACAGAAGGCCAGTGGGTGTAGATCTAGTTGGGGAGGCCGGCAGGGCGGGATCCTGTGTAGGCTTGTGACCGGAAGGAGGAGTTTGGGTTTTCATCTAGGGCAGCCAGGAGCTGCTGGGGAGATCTCAGCTGCGCAGTGATGGGATCTGAGTAACAGGTCGTAGTATCTGTTAACCACACAGATTTCTAGAGACACCCCCCTGTGGCTTCCCTCCTGCAGATCCGTGAGTGTTCATATTGGCTCATCCATCGTTCCCACTGCTGTCTGGTGGGGCGTCTGGCTGGGCTGACTGCAGGAAGTACAGGGGACAGGGGAACATGTTAAACAGCACCACAGGGCCTAGCCAGCCAGGTCCAGAAAGTGGGAAACTCCACAGGACAGGGGACCTCGTTCCTTTAGTAAATGGCAGCAAATGAGAGGGAGAAAGGTCTGTAGAGAGCAGAAGAGACTTAAGAAATGTATCTGTTGGAGCGGAGTGTGACTCTTGTTCGGGTCCTGGTCTGCACACACCAACTCTGAAAAGACACCTTGGAGACAATGGGGCGGGGGGACATTTAAAAACATTAAAAAAAAGCCAAGCCTGCTGCTGTCGAGTTGAGTCAGACTCGTAGCGACCCTATAGGACAGGGTAGAACTGCCCCATAGGGTTTCCAAGGAGCGGCTAACTGCCAAGCTTTTGGTTAACAGCTGGGTTCTTAACCACTGCGCCACCAGGGTTCCAGACAGGGTACTAGATGATGATAAAGAATTCTTGTTAATTTTGATGAGTGTGATAATGGTGTCATGATTGTCTTTTTCAGACCTTATCTGTTAGAGATAATAAGCTAAAATGTTTAAAGGTGAAATGACTTGATGTCTGGGATTTACTTCAAAATATTCTGGCAAAAAAAAAGGTATAAGGAGAGGGGAAATTGGGAGTGACCGCTAACAGATCTGGGGTTTTTAGGGGAGTGATGGAACTGTTCTGGCGTTAGATAGCTGATGATGGTTGCACACCACAGGAATATACTAAAAACCACCAAGTCATACTTCAAAGTGTAGCTGTGGATGGGCTGACGAAACGGGACTGGCAGACAGGTGATGGCTGCGCAGGCTGGTGATGTACGTGGAGGCTTCACCATGCTCTTTCTTCTACGTTTGAGTGTGTTTGAAATGTCCATGATATAAAGAAAATTTTTAAAGGAGTAAAAGTGCTCCAAACAGTCATGTGTCGTGTTCTCTGGGAGCAGTGACGCGGCCGTCACGTCTTACACTGTCCTTCTCTTCCCTCTGCAGCATGGCGGGGAGGACGCCCCTGCGGCCAGCCGGCCCTCCACAGCACCTGCTGCTTGCTCCGCCCTGCTGAGCCCTCGCCTGGAGCCCCCAGGACAGCACCTGCCTCCAGAGGCTGTCCCGGCTCAGCGGTCCACAGCGATGGTGGAGAACTGGACCCCACAGGCTCACAACCTTCCCGGCAGGCCTCAGGGGCCATCTTCCTCCATCCTGGGACTGGCAGTCCTGAACAATGGCTGAGGGCCGGGGGACCCCATAGAGTCACACTACAGCTCGCGGCAGCCAGTAGCACTCTCGTGGACTATGACCACCTATCGGCCCATTCCCAGTGATGGCGTGGACCTGGCAGCCAGCTGTGGGGCCAGGGGGGCTGAGGTCCTCCCGGGGCCACACCCGGGGGACTATGCTCCCATGGGATTCTGGGTCCAGAACGGCAGCGTGCCCCAGCCTGTTGTTGAGAGCCCAGCCGCTGCCACCACCCGCCTCAGCGCCACCACCCCAGCGGTGCCCAAGATGGGCGTGCGCGCAAGGGTGGCCGACTGGCCACCCAAGCGAGATGCCCTGAGGGAGCAGAACATCCCAAGCCCCTCTCAGGATGCAGACGGCACCAAGGCTGCGCAGGTAGCGCAGGTCCCCCATGCCGTGAGGAGCATACAGAACGGGCAGCCCGCCAGCACCCCAGCCTCCTCACGGCCCAAAGCCTCCCACCAACTCTCCCGGAGAAGGTCCAAGGACGTGGAGTTTCAGGACGGATGGCCCCGGTCCCCGGGCAGGGCCTTCCTGCCCCTCCGGCACCGCAGCAGCAGTGAGGTCACCCTCAGTGAGTGTGATGCGGAGGAGGCAGGGGAGCCACGGGGGCCCCGGCTCACAGGGGCCCTGCCCCTCTTCCGTGAGTACGGCAGCACGTCCTCCATCGACGTGCAGGGTGTGCCGGAGCAGAGCTTCTTCGACATCCTTAATGGGTTCCGCAGCGGACAGGTGGAGCCCCGGGGCCCCCAGGACCTCACTCAGCTCCTGCCGGTCGACGCCAGCCTGCACCTTGCAGGGAGCAGCAGCAGCGGAGCCAAGGGGGACCCCCGGAATGGGCAGCCCCTAAAGGACGGTCTCCTACCGCTGCAGCCGCTGAAGGAGAAGGCCCGGAAGAAGCCCGTGCGGGGCCTCGGTGCTGCGGACACAGTGGACTCGTCCATTTTCCGCAAGCTGAGGAGCAGTAAGCCGGAGGCCGAGGCCGGGCGGTGCCCAGGGGAGGCCGAGGAGGGTCGCAGCCCCCCGGAGGCCAGCAGGCCGTGGGTCTGCCAGAAGAGCTTTGCCCATTTCGACGTGCAGAGCATGCTGTTTGACCTGAACGAGGCGGCCGCCAACAGGGGGTCGGTGGCCCAGAGGCGGAACACCACCACCGGTGCCTCCGCCGCCTCCGCCGTGGTGTCCCTGACGGTGTCGCAGGCCCACAGCCTGGGGGGCCTGGACCCGGCCTTCACCAGCACAGAGGACTTGAACTGCAAAGAGAACCTGGAGCAGGACCTCGGTGACGACAACAGCAACGACCTGCTGCTCAGCTGCCCGCACTTCCGCAACGAGATCGGCGGCGAGTTCGAGCGCAACGTGAGCTTCTCCCGGGCCTCCGTGGGCTCCCCGGGCGGCGGTGGCGAGGGCCGGCCAGCAGAGCCTGCGCTGAGCGCCTACCGCACCAACGCCAGCATCTCCGTGCTGGAGGTGCCCAAGGAGCAGCAGCGAACGCAGAGTCGCCTGCGCCAATACAGCATCGAGCACGTGGACCTCGGTGCCCGCTACTACCAGGACCACTTTGTGGGCAAAGGTGATGGGGGCGCCCCACCACTCCCTCCCTCCCTCCCTCCCGAGTGTCAGGGCCTGCTCTGAGGGTACCTAGGAAACGGGACCTAGCGCATCGCGGCCGTGAGGCTTCAGTGAGCCAGCCGCATCACCCGCTCAGCCCGGTCTGGTGCACGGCCAGCATTCCAGAAACCTTTAGCCGCTGGAGACAGCAGATTTGCATTTACTCAGCAAGTACGTGTTTGGAACAACTACGTGCCAGGCACCTGCTAGAACCTAGGGATACAGCGGTGACTAGGTTCAAACAAAAACCCCTGTCTTCCTAGAGGTTACGTTTTAATGGAGTAAGACAAATAATAAAACAAGATCGATACGTAAAAATCTATAGTGTCAGAGGGTGGTAATCGCTGTGGGGCCAAGTCAGGCAGGAAGGAGGGAAGGCAGGTTGGGTGGGCGGGCTGCAGTTTCTAACTGGGAACCAGCAGGCAGGGCCTCAGAGGTAGGTGCCACCTGAATACTGAGCCGGAGGAGGTGAGGGGGAAGGAGGTGAGGGACAGCCACGTGGGGGTCTGGGGAGCCTGTTCCTGAGGTAAGAAGCAGCAAGTACAAAAGTCCCAGAGCACTGGAGGACCTGGAAGGAGGCTAGTGTGGCTGGGGCAGAGTGATGAGGGAGAACAGGAGCTGAGGCAGAGGTGACGGGGCAGGTTGTGAGAGACTTTATGGGCCAGGGGAGGACTCTCGCTTTTACCGCGAATGGAGTGGAGCCACTGCAGAGTTCTGAGCAGGGGAGAGCTGCAGGTTCCCTCTGGCTGCACGTGGGAAACAGACTGGGAAAGGGTGGGAGCAGGGAGACCAGGGAGGAGGCCGCTCCCATCGTCCCTGCAGGAGTGGGGAAGAAGCAGGCTGGTTCTGGGTGTGTTTGGAAGGTGTCAGCACCAGGGGGAGCTGGGCTTCACACATCACACGCTTCACACAGCACTGCGCAGAGTCCCCACTCTCAGAGGCCAGGCAGGAAACAAGTGCGGGTGAAGCAGCCCCCACCCCTGGCTCAGCTCCAGCTGACTGGGTCATGCAGGAAATGCAGACAAACCCAGTACTGCCAGCTTTTCCAGGGTCTTTTTGTTGTGGTTGTTTTCACAATACCTATTTTATTGTGTTTGTGGTGAAGGTTTACACAGCAGTTTAGGTCCCGTTCAACAATTTCTATACAGATTGTTCAGTGACATTGGTTACATTCTTCACAATGCGGGAGCATTCTCACTATTGCCATTCTAGTTGTTCCCTTTCCATTAATCTAGTTTCCCTGCCCCCTTACATTCTCATATTTGTTTTAACGTAATCAGTAACCAGATGATTTTGTAAAGGAGTACAGTACTCACAGGTGATAATCCTTTATTTTGTGAGCCAATCTGTTATTTAGCTAAAAGGTGGCCTCGGAGCTAGTTTCAGTTCAAGGTTTAAAGAGTATCTCAGGGCATTAATCTGGGGAAGTCGTCCAGTCTCAACCGATCTAGTAAGTCTGGATTACTTAAAAACTTGAGATTCTCTTCCACATTGTTCTCCCATTCTATCAGGATCCATCTGTTGTGGTCCTGATCAGAACGGTCGGTAGTGGTAACCAGGCACCATCTATTTTTCTGGGCTCAGGGTAGATGAGGCGATGGTTTGTGTAGACTCTTAGTCCTGTAGATTCGTTTCTTCTTTAAGTCTTTGGTTCCTTTTTTCTCTTTTACTCTGGACAAGTAGGGACCAACAGCTGTATCTTAAATGGCTGCTTGCAAGCTTTTAAGACCCCAGACACTAGTCACCAAACTAGGACACAGAACATAACTTTATGAACTGTATTGCGCCAGTCGACCGAGTTGGCCCCCAAGACTGTGGTCCTAACCCTTCAAACCCAGAAATCCAATCCCGCGGGATGTTTGGTTATGTCTAAGAAGTGTCCTTAACTGCCCCCAGTGTGCTTCATTGTATATATGCATCTGTATATACACACACACGTACATACACACACACATGTACATACACACACGTACATACACACACACGTACACACACGTACACACATGTACACACACATGTACATACACACATGTACACACGTACATACACACGTACATACACACGTACACACATGTACATACACACATATGTACATACACACATATGTACATACACACACATATGCATACACCTGTATCAGACAAACCTGTTGCCATCGTGCCAATTCCTACTTGGCGACCCTGTGAGACAGGGTAGAACTGCCCCACAGGGTTTCTAAGGCTGTAAATTGTCACAGAGGTGGACTGCCACATCTTTCTCTCCTTGGGTTCAAACTGCCAACCTTTTGGTTAGCGGCCGAATGCTTTAACCACTGTGCTACCAGGACTCCTATACCTGTAGATACTCACATACGCACCTGTATACATATATGCCTACCGTAAACCCGTTACCATTGAGTCAGTCCGACTCATAGCGATCCTATAGGACAGAGTAGAACTGCCCCCCGTAGGGTTACCAAGGAGCGGCTGGTGGATTTGAACCACTGTCCTTTTGGTTAGCAGCCGTAGCTCTTAACCACTGTGCCACCAGGTCTCCATATGCCAAATGAGGGTAAGATATGCACAGCTTGACAAGGTAAACGATGTCACTGATACGTACACGATACCTACATATATATTTTTTGGTTGTTGTTACAAAATTATATATGTGATAGCAATTACCAAAAGATCCTTTTTTCCTGTGTACCGTGGTCAAGCTGTGCGCATTGTACCCTCATTCGGTGTTCCTTTCCCATCATCGAAAATAACAGTTGTCCACTAGCTAGAGAGGGAATTGCCTCTTCTGTCCCACGACCCCCATCCCTGATAACCGCTAATGAACATTAGTTTCTGTATATTTTCTTGTTCATATCCATAGAACTTAGAATATACAGTATTTGTTTTTTTGTGATAGACTTATTTCGCTGAACATGTCCTCCAGGTTCATCCGCATCGTTAAGATGTTTAGGGAACTCATTTTTCTTTACCGCTGAGTAGTGTCCGTCGTAGGTAG
>NW_004444143.1:2569501-2570571 GCF_000243295.1 Trichechus manatus latirostris
GCCCCCTGCTTCGTTCCCCTCCCCCCAAGATTAAAGTGTTTCTCTTTAAAAGGAAGAGGGAAGGCAGGCAGCTAGCAGTCCACAGTAACTAGTTTGTAAAAACTTTAAACAGTGTCCTGGTTAAATACAACAGATGTTAGCTGTTTTGTGCTGCAGGGCTCAGAATGCATTCTCTGGAGCTCCAGCTTTGGAGTTAAACAGCCCTGGGTTTGGGGTGTCTGTTCATAGCTTATTAGCTACGTGACACATTTCACCCCTCGAACTCGGGGTCCTCATGTGAGAAGTGGAGATGATTGTAGCAGCATCACAGGGCCCAAAAGCAAAACGACACAGAGATCGAAAATAAAAGGGATGAAAAACAAGTTCCAGAGAGTCGCTAACCAAGAGAAAGCAGATGAGGCAACATCCATATCACCCAAAATACATTTCAGAACAAAAAGCACTTTTTAGAGGAACTGAGGGGGCCATTTTATTGATTTTTTTTTAAATTCACCAAGAAGCTCTAATAGTTGTGAACCTTTGGTATCTAACAGCCCAGTCTGGGGACATAAGCATCAAAAACCGGTAAGGTATAGGGAGACATGGACAAATCCACAGTCCTGGATGGAGACATTAATAGGTTCTCCCTTTGAAATTGTCAGATCTTAGTAACCAAAACGCAGAGCGTTTGAGTAACCCAGTTAATAACCTTGGTGATTTCTACACACGCACGTATGAGTTCCTTCAGAGGTGTGTGTGTGTGTGTGTATAATTGTATACTCACCCAGCCACCAGAGGACAGACTCTTTTCAACCCACACCTGGAAATGCATACATGAAAGGAATGCAGTGAGGGTCAGGTTGTCCATTCAAACACTCAGTTCTTCACCAGGCCCGTGGTTAGCACTCACGGAGCTTAAGGGGGAAGAAAGCCGTCTTATTTCTCAAAGTCCTTTGTGACCCTGGAAGGGCACAGGTGAACAGGTTGTGGTCAGTGCTTATTGAGTGCCCACTCCGTGCCAGGAGTGCTAGGTGGGTACTGGTGGAAAAAAGCAAAGCCTGAGGCTGCTTCTGGAACTAACTGCTGTCTGT
>NW_004444143.1:2571585-2572756 GCF_000243295.1 Trichechus manatus latirostris
GTTAGGTGCCATCAAGTCGGTTCCGACTTCCGGTGACCCTGTGTACAACAGAACAAAACACTGCCCGGTCCTGCACCATCTGCACAATCGTTGTTGTGCTTAAGCCCATTGTTGTAGCCACTGTGTCAATCCATCTCATTGAGGGTTTTCCTCTTTTTCCTTGACCCTCTACTTTACCAAGCATGATGTCCTTCTCCAGGGACTGATCCCTCCTGACAGCATGTCCCAGGTTATGTGAGATGTGGTCTTGCCATCCTGGCTTCTGAGGAGCATTCTGGTTGTACTTCTTCCAAGACAGATTTGTTCATTCTTCTGGCAGTCCGTGGGATACTCAGTATTCTTCTCTAACAGCACAGTTCAAAGGCATCAATTCTTCTTTGGTCTTCTTTATTCATCACCCAGCTTTCACATGCGTAGGAGGTGATTAAAAACAACATGGCTTGCTTGGGTCAGGTGCACCTGAGTCCTTAAAGTGACACCTTTGCTTTTTCACACTTTAAAGAGGTCTTTGGCAACAGATTTGCCCAATGCAATATGTCATTTGATTTCTTGAAGGCTGCTTCCATTATGGATCCAAGTAAAATGAAATCCTTGATAACTTCAGTCTTTTCTCCATTTATCATGATGTTGCTTATTGGTCCAGTTGTGAGTATTTTTGTTTTCTTTATGTTGAGGTGTAGTCTTTGATCTTCATCAGTAAGTGCTTCAAGTCCTCTTCACTTTCAGCAAGCAAGGTTGTATCATCTGCATAACGCAGGTTGTTAGTGAGTCTTCCTCCAATCCTGATGCCCCATTCTTCTTCATATAGTTCAGCTTCTCGGATTATTAGCCCAGCATACAGATTAAATACGTATGGTGAGAGGATACAACCCTGACGCACACCTTTTCTGACTTTAAACCACGCAGTATCCCCTTGTTCTGTTCGAACAACTGCCTCTTGATCTATGCATAGGTTCCTCATGAGCACAATTAAGTGTTCTGGAATTCCCATTCTTCGCAACGTTACCCATCATTTGTTACGATCAACACAGTCGAATGCCTTTGCATAGTCTATAAAACACCATTAAACATCTTTCTGGTATTCTCTGCTTTCAGCTAGGATCCATCTGACATCAGCAGTGATATTCCCGGTTCCACATCCTCTTCTGAATCCGGCCTGAATTTCTGGCAG
>NW_004444143.1:2574527-2579773 GCF_000243295.1 Trichechus manatus latirostris
GGAGTCTTAACCACTTCATGAGGGCCGCTTGAAATGGACAGATCTTAGCAGCCAAAATGTAGAGGATTTGAATAACCCTACTGAGAGCCGCGGGCCCTGGTGGCACAGTGGTTAAGCGCTCAGCTGCTAACCAAAAGGTCAGCAGTTTGAATCCACTAGCTGCTCTCTGTAAACCCTATGGAGGGGTTCTGCTCTGTCCTGTAGGTTCGCTGTGAGTCGGGATCAACTCGACGGCAATGGGTTTGGTTTGGTTTTGGTATTAAGAGCCTAGGTCCCTAGGGGGCTCAAACCGTTCGCACTCGACTACTAACTAAAAGGTCGGCCGTTCAGACCAACCCAGCGGTACCTAAACCAGGAGAACCTTTTGAAATACGGGGTTAGCACAGTAATGGCTGGTTTGCTACATGCTGTGCCCCATGCTAAGCGTTTGATATGCGTGGTTTCATCTTCCCTTCACAGCAGCTTTATGAACTAAGGGTATTGTCAGGGCTCCCATTTCTCAGATGTGGATGCTGAGGCTCAGAGAAGTTCTGTGATGTGGCTGAGGTGGCACAGTAAGGCAGATGGAGCCTAGCTTTTACCTCTTAATCTCTCCGTGGAGTGTGGCCGTGAGCAGGGATGAGGTCTGTATAGCCAAGGGGTGAAGGAGAGCCTGCCCCATCTGTGAGACATGATCCCTCCCTCCCAGACAGCTGACTCTGCTCTCACCTCCTCTTCCCTCTTAGAGCATGCCAATTACTTTGGCGTGGACGAGAAGCTGGGGCCAGTGGCCGTGAGCATCAAACGGGAGAAGCTGGAGGACCACAAGGACCACGGGCCTCAGTACCAGTACAGGATCATCTTCCGGACCCGCGAGGTAGGTCCCATCACTGTCGTGATTACTCCGTAGACAATGCCGCTCCCATCTGTGAGCCTTTTCCCTGTGCCAGCTTCTGTGGGCAAGCACTCCCGTGCTTCATCTCATGGAATCCTCCCAGCCAGCCCATGAGAAGGATCCTGTTCACCTGCCCGTTTTACAGAGGAGGAAACTGACACCCAGAGAGGCTAAGCAACCTGTGTGGGATGATTGAGAGCCCACAGTGAATAAGTGGCCAAGTCCAGGATTTGAATCCAGAGCACCTGACTGCAGAGCCCAGAGGGTCTTATTTGCAAGAGACTAACCGGTTAGCATAAGAAAGGAAGGAGCTGGAGGGATTATTTCAGTATAATGAGGTGTCCTGCAAAAAGGAAGGAAGGAGTAGGGCAGTGAGCCTCAGGCAGGGTAGGAATCAGGGAACCTCAGCCACAGGCACTGTTGTGGATGCTGCCCAGCTGAACACACTCCCACCTGCCTCTCCCCCGTTCACAGTAGAGAATCGCCTTGGCCTGGCCAGGTCAGGATCTTCCCTGGATTCCATGTCAGCTGTGGTGTGCAGCCAAGGCCTGTCCTACGGTGTAACCCCCAGAGGCAGCTTTGCTCTGTTAGGACTCGAAGATGTAAGTGGCAGGAAGCTACTTTTAACTGACTTAGGTCAGAAAGAATTCATCGGTTCATGTAACTGTACATCCAGGAGTAGGCTAGCTTCAGGCATAACTGGACCCAGGGACTCAAACGTGGTTGCCAGAGCTCTCTGCCTCCTCACCCACTTGGCTCTGCTGCTTCTTGCGTTGTGAATGTGACTCTCCTCGGCCACCAGTGAGCTCTCTGTGTCATGCAGAAATGGCACTGGCTGCCCAAGGCTGCTGGTCTTTCTACTCTTCCGTGCTAGATCTCCAGGCAGGACTCTGATTGGCTCTGCTTGGATGGCAAGCCCATGCCCTGAACCAATCACTGTGGTGCTGAAGGACACTGGCCCATCTAGGACCTGGGCCCAGGGGTGGGGCCGGGCAGGGCGGGCCACCGTGATTGACGGTTCTGTCAGAACCAGCAGGGCAGCTCTTCAGCACAGAGAAAGAAGCTGGCCAAGCAAAAACGGTAGACTTCCAGCAGACCCAAGTAAGGAGGACCTTTGAGAAGAGGGGGAATTGTAGCTGGGCTGCTCCCCCAAATGCATCTGTGGGCCTGGCCTTTGCCCAGGCATGGGAACCCAGCAGGCTGCCATGGCCAGGGACTTTGAGTTTGGGGCCAGCCGAGCCCTGGAGCTCGTCCAGGCTGGCAGATACTACCCTAGCCCCATCGCCTGGTGACAACCTTCCTGCCGAGGGCAAATGGGATGACACAGAGGCTTCGTGGCAGCTGAGGGGTGGTGGCCCAGAACCACATGTCCTGGACGCAGGTGGTCACCGGCCCCCTCTGTCTCCCCAGTTCCCTACCCTGCCCCCGTCACCTTTCTGCCTAGCTGCGCACCAGGACAGAACGTGAGGTGGACGGCTCCCGCTGCATCAGACCGTTCCCTGACAAGAGGGGAAACTGCTAGGGGAAATGAGACAATGAGCGTGTGTTAATAAATAGTGTTTGTTACAATTACTGTTATCACTGCAAATCTACTGAGCACTTGCTGTGTGCTAAGCATTGTTCTGGGCCCTTTGTACGTCTTAACTCAGATCTTGTAACATTGCGTGATGAAGGAACCGTCCTCCTCACTTACAGATGACAGAGCAGGCACGGAGAGGCCCTGGCTGCCCAGAGCACCATCTAGCAAGTGGCGGGGCCGCTGTCAGCCTGTGCTCTTAGCCCCTGGGCTTAGGTTACCTCAGCTCAGACCACAGGTCGGACCCATTCACAGCTTACGAAGTCAACGTGGGGCCAGCATTTTTGTAAATGAGGACAAAGCATGTAGAATAAATTATATCACACGGACTGAGAGTCGTGAGACTTTGGTGTATAGATGTGGGTGTTAGGGATTGAATTGTGTTCCCCAAAAATGTGTGTCAACTTGGCTATCCCACGATTCCCGGTATTGTGTGATTGTCCACCATTTTGTCATCCGATGGGATTTTCCTGTGTGTTGTAAATCCTGCCTCTATGAGGTTAATGAGGCAGGATTAGAGGCAGTTATGTTAATGAGGCAGGACTCAATCTATGAGATTAGGTTGTGTCTTGGGTCAGTCTCTTTTGAGATACAAAAGAGAGAATCGAGCAGAGAGACATGGGGACCTCCTGCTACCAAGAAAGCAAAGCTGGGAGTGGTGCACATCCTTTGGACCCGGCATCCCTGTGCTGAGAAGTTCCTAGACCGAGGAAGACTGATGACAAGAACCTTCCCTTAGAGCCAACAGAGAGAGAAAGCCTTCCCCTGGTGCTAGCACCCTGAATTCCAACTTGTAGCCTCCTAGACTGTGAGAATAAATTTGTCTCTGTTGAAGCCATCCACTGCGGTATTTCTGGTAGAGCAGCACTAGGTGACTAAGACCCTGGGTCAGGATATAATTTTCTCACTGTGGTTTCTGTTCAGTAGGTTTGAAACTGGCTTGGTGCCATTCATGGCCCCTGCCTGCTGCTCCCTCCTGCTTCACACCCCCAGCACCCACAAAGCTAGCCCCTGGGGACTCTGGTCCACCCCAGGCCGGGCACAAGGGCCCTCGAGGCTCACCCTTGCACGTCTGGGACGCTTCCATTCCACAAGACTCACTCAGCACCCCCTGAGCACTACCTGCCAGCCCTGTGCCGGGCACAGGGGAGACAGAGGTGAATACAGAGCAGAGATGCTCGTGGGAGTGCAGTCTTGTTGGGGAGACAGGCAACACACGAGATAAATGAGTGCTCTCTACAGTGTGTTACATGATGATAAGGTGGAGAATGAAGCAGGGAAGAGAGAGAAGAAGTGGGGGACAGGGGGACAGTGAGATTTTAGACAGGATGGCCACGGGAGATGTCACTGAGAAGGTGACATTTGAGTAGAGACCTGAAGGAAGCGACGGAGGGAGCATTGTGGACACCTGGAAGAAGAGTAGTCCAGGCAGAAGAAACAGCCAGTGCAAAGGTCCTGGGGCAGGCCCATGCCTGGCGCATTGGAGACCTGGGGTGAGTCCTAGTTGGGCTGCTCAGCACCTGTGGAATCTTGGGCACGTGGCTTCCCCTCTCAGAGTCTGTTTCCCCCTTGGGAATCCCAGTCTCACAAGACAGTGGCATGGGCTCGGGGAGGTGGTGTGTCTAAAGTAGGCGGTGCTGGGTCTGGCGTTAGGGAGGGCCCAGCAATGTTAACTGTTGGGAGAGTCTTCCTGTCACACCCCAGTCGGCTCTGTGAATTGCGGCCCACCTGAGGTTCATGCAGCCAGGCATTTCTCCACCCTCACACACAGACAGCCCTGGGCCAGCCCCTGGCAGAGCTGCCCTATCAGAAGGGCTCTCAGGCCCGAGGGACCCTGTCATCTGCAGTTGAGGGGAGGGGCAGCGGCCAGCAGGATTTGCTTCTGGTCTTCCTAAAGCGGCTCCCACTGTGCAGGTGGAGTGGAGGGCCACATGGCCCAGTGATAGTAACTCAGCGCCGGGAATGGGAGCTGGCACTCTTAGCACATGCTCCTGCCACACACTGTGAAAAGGGCTTTATGTGCACTGACCTGTGAATTCCCTCTGCAGTCCCATGATGGGGGTCCCATTATTACCCCAGTCCTATGGATGAGGACACTGAGGCCCAGAGAGGGTCCCACAGTGGCAGAGCTGGCACGTGGGCCTGCCTGGCCTCTGAGCCCACCATGCCACACTGCCTGTCAAGTCGAGCTTGAATTCTGGGCTCTGCAAACAGACAGCCTGGGTTCAGGTCCAGCTCTGCTACCCACTAGCCTTGTAATCTTGGGCACATGGCTTTGTCTCTGTGGCCTCAGTTTCTTCATCTGTAAAGTAGGTTCTGATGCCATTTGTTCCCAAGAGGTCAGATAGCCATGCCGGGAGCACGGACAGAGTTCTGTCCTTCTGTTCATACATATATGGTTCAGGCTTGGCAGAGCAAGCCACCTCCGGAGTGGGGGCCAGAGCAAGGGCCCAGGCTGCCTTCCAAGCCAGTCAGCTGGACTGCCCCAGATGGCCACCCTCATCCCCTAGGCAGACAGCCACGAGCGGGCCTGCATCTCCCGGCAGATGGAAGTGAGTGTTGGCAGCGCCTAGCTTCCCGCCGAGGCAGGAACAGACTTGGAGCTGGGTTTCAGCACCACAGCCTGAGACGTCAGCCCCTGCCCCTGCCCCTGCCCCTGCCCCGGTGAGCCTGGATAGAATGAGCTCTAAGCCAGGGCTGCCCTCTGCTGGGCCCCTCGCTGGCACTGCCTCACCTGGGAGACAAGGAGCCCAGCTACCAGGGCCTGTCTGGCCTTGGCAGGCCTTAGTTTTGTTA
>NW_004444143.1:2579955-2584644 GCF_000243295.1 Trichechus manatus latirostris
ACAGACTAGAACTGCCCCATAGGGTTTCCAGGGAATAGCTATGGATTCAGACTGCTAACCTTTTGGTTAGCAGCTGAGCTCTTAACCACTGCGCCACCAGGGCTCCTTGTTAGGGTTAGAGGTTTAGAAATTTATTTTTTTAATCAGTTTTTCTTTTGAATTTAAAAAGTAACAGATGCTCATTGTTAAGAATTTAAACAATACATTAAGTATGTAAAATAGAAAAAGGAGTTTTGGGGTCACCATGAATTGGAATCCATTCAACGGCAACAGTTTGGTTTTTGGTTTATTCGGTGGAAAAAGACAAGGTAATAATGCATCTAATGAGCCCCATTTGTGTTCAATAGTCATGTCTGAATGTATAAAATACATAGAGATAGATACCCACCACTGCCGTCGAGTGGCTTCTGACTCGGCGACCCTACAGGACAGAGTAGAACTGCCCCATAGGGTTTCCAAGGAGCGGCGAGTGGATTTGAACTGCTGACCTTCTGGTTAGCAGCCGAGCTCTTAACCACTGCACCACCAGCGCTCCATGTAGATAGATAGATAGATAGATAGATAAAAAAAAACCAAAAACACCAAACCCGTTGCTGTCAAGTCGATCCCAACTCATAGCTACCCTATAGGACAGAGTAGAACTGCCTCACAGGGTTTCCAAGGAGCAGCGGGGGGATTCGAACTGCCGACCTTTTGCTTAGCAGCCGAACGCTTAACCGCTGCACCGCCAGGGCCCCAGATAGATAACAGACACGGATTACACTGTGTGCGCTGGTTTCCCACGGCTGTCATGACACAGTACCACCAAGCGGGTGGCTTGTAACAACAGGACTGTATTGTCTCACAGCTCTGGAGGCCAAGAGTCCCCATTCTCAGGGTGTGGGCAGGGCCACGTCCTCTCTGAAGGCTCTAGGGGAAGATGATTTCCTGTCTCCGCCAGCTTCTGGTAGCCCCAGGTGTCCTTGGTTTCTAGCTGGAGCATCACCCCGTCGTCACACAGCATCTTCCCCGTCTGTCCGCTTTTATCAGGACACCGCTCCGATTGCGCTGGGACCCAGCCTCCCCCTGTGTGACCGCCTGTTAACATCTTCAGAGACCCTATTTCCAAACAAGGTCCTGTTCACAGAGAGCAGGGGTTAGGACTTCAGCAGAGGTTTTTGAGGGCACAGTTCAATCCATACCACCATATATATTGATACAAACAATCTCTGTGCAGTAGGGAAGAAGCAAAGGTAGCTTCCTGTTTAAGGTTCACAATTGTAAATATTTTAACTACGTGTGTGGCTTGTGCAAATACATTAGATGGGTATGGACACATAGTGGCTAACCCATGTTGAGCGCCCACTGTATGCTAAGCCTGCGCGTGCATGGTCTGATGGAGTCCTCTCCACTTTTTGAGGTAGACACTCTTATTCCCATTTTATAGATGATGAGACAGGCACAGAAAAATCAAGCAACTTGCCAGGGGTCACACAGGCGTAGAGCTGGGATTTGAACCCAAGCAGACCGACCCCAGGTGACCTCCCTGGAAAAGTTATGAAAGGGTACGCCCTAGACCGGGGCACAGAGAATGCGCCTGGGCCGGGAGCGAGTGGAGAACAACCTGAGCGAGTAGGAACCTCCCAGCTTTACAGTAAGGAGCCCTGGTGGCACCATGGTCAAAGCAGTCGACTGCCAGCTGAAAGGTGGGCGGTTCAAAACCACCAGCAGCTCTGAGGGAGAAAGATATGGCAGTGTGCCTCTGTAGAGATTTACAGCCTTGGAAACCCCGTGGGGTTGCTAAGAGTTGGAATGGACTCCACGGCAGTGGGTTTGCTTTGGGTTTTTGGTTTGCTCACAGGGCGCTGAGTCCCTCTTGTGGCTCACTTGCTTTGTTACCCTTAACGAGTGGTGCCAGAGGCGGTTGGGGTCAGATCGTGCAGGCTGAGCTGAGATGTTCAGATCTTATCGAGAGAGACGGGAAGTCGGTAGAGGGCTCTGAGCAGAGGAGAGCCGTGACTGGGCTCCTGCTGCATGAAGGATGGACAGAGCAGGGTGGCTGCAGGGGCCCGAGACCAGTGAGGAGGCGACCGCCGTAATCCACATGGAAGGGCCAGGGTGGAAGGTGGAGGTGGCCCATTGCTGAGACCTGCCACTGTCCCGTGATTGTTCCCGGTGGAGAAGGGAAGTCTGGGAGCTTTTCAGGTTGTAAGCTTGGGTCAACTGTAGGCCACCTGTCTCTAGTGTGAAAGAAAGAAAATTCCCGGTCACTCGGCCCCAGCAGAGGGCACTGTGGGACAGAGTCAGTGGGCTGTTAGGGCAGTGATGGTGCCTGTTAGCGCATTGATTAAAACCCACAGCCCCAGGACCACCCAGATAGGCGGGGCAAAGCATCATCGTTTTTCCTGATCTGTCGGAAGACCACCTTGCTTGTGGTAAGAGAGGTTTGTTTACTGATGACCAGGGCCAGAGCTGGGAACTCCCAACCTTGAGCTCAGGTCATTCCTTCCACGCCTGCCTCTTGCCGGGTCCTATGTGGTGAGGATGAGCTGTATCCTTACAGGTGCTGCCCGTGTCTGTCTGCTGACTTAGGGTGAGCATGCTTTTCCAGTTAGCACTGATCCTCCTTGAGCCTTTAAACCATAGCCCCAGGCGTGTTTTTGGTGCCCCTAACAAGCCCCCCAGGTGGAGGATTTGTCCTTGGGGCGCTCCAGGTGCTCTGCCGTGCCCAGGGTCTGGAGCACCGCGAGCTGTTGTGCTGGACCTGCTGCGCCTAGCCCAGGGCATGGCATAACCTGGTGGCCAGTGCTCATTGTGGGTAAAAGCGCGAGCTTGTGTTGGCAAGGATGTGAAGCAACAGGGGCTCTCAGACAGGACTTGGAAAACTGGCAGTTCAGTAAAACTGGAGATTAGCGTGCTTGGTGACTCAGCAGTTTCTCTCCTGGGTATGGAACTTGTTGCCATCGAGTCAGTTCTGACTCATTGCAAGCCCACAGGACAGAGTAGAACTGCCCCGTAGGGTTTCCAGGGAGCGCCTGGTGGATTCCAACTGCCGACCTTTTGGTGAGCAGCTGAGCTCTTAACCATTCTGCCAGCAGGGCTCCCCTAGGTATAAGCCTGCCCACCCCCCCAAAAAAAAGTGTGTTCGTCTGACCAAGAAGTGCTTCTGTGAACTTTCATAATGGCACCGTTCACAGTAATCAAGCACTGGAAGCAGTCCCGGAGCGCAGCAGCGGGAGAGTAGGCTAAATCCACAGGGGCAAGAAGGTCAGCCTGTGGCCGCAACACGGTGGAATCTCATACGTGTAGCACTGAGAGAAAGAAGCCAGATATGAAAGAATACAGACTGCAGGAAGCTCAAAAACAGGCAGAAATAAATTATGGTGTTGGAAGTCAGACGGGGTTAGCTTTGGGAAGGAGAGAAGGGCCATGAAGAAGCTTCTGGGGGCTGGAAACGGATTTCTTAATCTGGAGGATGATCACCCAAGTGTTCATTTTGTGATAACTCCTTTAGCTGTACATACATGTTTTGTGTATTTTTCTGTTTGTGGGTTATACTTGCAGTAAAAAAAAGAAAAAAATCAAAGGAAAAGAACCACAAGCTTTGGAGAAGTCAGACCTGAGTTGAAATCCTAGTTCAGCCACTTGGAAGCTATGTGCCTGGATAAGGTGCCTAACCTGTTTGAAATTTGGTTTCCTCATCTGTAAAGCAGAGATAATAAAGGACCTGCATGTGTAACTAGATAATTACTACACTACCTGGAATACCGTATGGCCTTCATAAATGTGACATATTATTAAAGTGTATCAGTTAGGAGTGACTTCAACAGCCAAGTACCAAAGTAATAGAAATGTAGCCACAAAGTGACTTCAGCTCTTGACTAACCAAAGCCGAAACAAAATGGGGTTATTTGAATCATCTAATAAGACAACTAGAGGTAGAAGTAGAGGGATCAACCTCCCTGTGATTTTCTTGTCTTCCCTCATGATCACAAGATAGCTACGACAGCTCCAGACATCGCATCCTCATACCCAAGTCCCGAGCAAGAGGAATGGGGAGGTAGAAAAGGGCTTAACCTTTTGTTAGACAAGAAAATCTGCTTCTAAAGGCCTCCCCCAGCAAAATTCCCCTCATATTTCCACGTGGCCACTCCAGTTATAGAAAAAACTTGAAAAGCAGCATCCTGGGAAGGGGAATGAGATGGTCATGGTTGGCTTTGACGGGAGGTTCTCAATCCTGGCTGCGTGTCAGAATCACTTGAGAGAGGTTAAAAATGTGTATATACAGGTATATGTATATATGCATATATTCATATCTACATACATGCCTGCCTGGGCCCCTCACCAGATCAGCTGAATTAGAATCCATAAAACCCATTGCTGTCGAGTCAATTCCGACTCATAGCCACCCTACAGGACAGGGCAGAACTGCCCCCATAGGGTTTCCAAGGCTGTAAATCTTTATGGATGCAGACTGCCATATCTTTCTCCTGCGGAGCGGTTGGTGGATTCGAACCGCCGACCTTTTGGCTAGCAGCCGAGCACCTGATCGCTGTGCCACCAGGGCTCCTGAATTAGAATCATTGGTGTGATTTTTATCTTGAAACCAGCTGCCATAGTTCCAGACCCAGGAAGGTGCCAGAGTCGAGGGCAGGCAGGTGTTCTGCTGAAGAGCTTGTGATAACGTGTGTACGCTAGGCTACGCTGTGC
>NW_004444143.1:2586432-2597264 GCF_000243295.1 Trichechus manatus latirostris
CACTGCCGGTAGGCGTGCACGTGGTCCAGCTGTGGTGGAAGGCAGTCAGGCACGTGCCGGTCAGGGCTGGCGGTGCCCCCGCTCTGTGACTCAGCAGACGGCTGCCGGGCGTGTGCTCAGCCCTGCCCGTGCGCACCAGCGGGTGTCCTGAACATTCACACCTGCAGAGCCCGCAGCTCGTCCGGTGTGCGCGACAGAATCACGGCTCTGTCACGGCAGCGGAGCACTGCGGGGCAGTGACAGCGACATACCAGGTGTCTTTACAGAGCAAGCCAAGCAGTGTGGGAATTTGTCCTTCTCTGTAAAGTTCTCAGAAGGCCAGGGTGTGAGAGACGCGATGTTAGGACAGTGGTTATGTCTCGGAGGAGAAGTGGGGGATAGACCCGGAGAAGGGTACTCACGCTGGAGTGTTGGTACCGAAGTACGTGTTACATAATCCTCTGTGCAAGTATGTGATGTTTAGGATCGAAATGTTTTCTAGTAAGTAACTTCTGTGAGGGGTGGGTGGGTGACATGCTGAACCCGTATCACAGCTCCCTGGATGGGGGACTGCTCGTTCTCCTTGGGGAGTGGGCTGCCGTTGGGTTAGTTACTTAGGCGGGGAGTGGGCAAGCCCCAGGATGGAGCCCTTGCTCAGTTGCTTGCTCTTCACCTTAGCTCGTCAAGGCTCAGTTTCCTCCCCGGGGAAAGGAGGCTCGGGTGAGGAGACTGAGCCTGGAGAGATGAGGAGAAGGTCAAGCAGGGCCCTCTGGCCCTCACCTGCACCTCCTGGATTGAAGGAGGCAGCAGAAGGAACCAGTTGCTGGTTTTGTGATCTCGAACAGGTGACTTTGCCTCTCCCGGCCTGGGTTTCCTCATCTGTAATGTGAAGGTAAGAGCTGGCCCCAGATGATTGGCTGCAGTTGTGTTCAGTGTCAGAAAAGAGGAGTTAAAAATGACATGAGCACATACGGGGAACCTGACTCCTGTGGGGCCAGAAGACTTCCTTGAGGATGTGACATTTGACCTGAGAGGGTTGAGTTGGGATAAAACCAGCAAAGAGAGGAAGTGGAGAAGCATTCTGGGCAAAGGGGACAGCGTACGCAAAGGCTGTGAGGTCCAGAGGCTGTTGTGGAGTTGATGTGGAAGATGAGGTGGCAGCTGGGGCCTCTCTCTGCAGGCCTTTCAGGGCTGAACATAAGGGCTGGGTCTGTTTCCTGTAAGGAGTGATCAACTCTGCAGAGGCAGTGTTGAATAATGTTGAGACAACAGACAGAGCCAAACGGCCTGGGTTCCATTTCAGGTACCACCACTCATGGAGGTGTGAACTTGGGCAGGTCACTCCATCTCTGTGCCTCAGCTTCCCCCTCTGAAACATAGGACAGATAATAGGGTGTGCCTCTCCCTGCTCCCAGTCCCCCCTCCCATCAGAGATAACCACTGTCCCGACGCGCGTGATAATCGCTTCCTTGCTTTTCTTCATAGTTCTGCCGCCTACATTCTGTTGCATCCCTCAACAATAGAATTTGCCTTGCCTGCTTTTGAGCGTAATGTGATTGGAATCGGAGCCCTGGTGGCTCAGAGGTTAAGAGCTCAACTGCTAACCCACAGGTCAGCAGTTCGAATCCACCAGCCGCTCCTTGGAAACCCTATGGGGCAGTTCACCTCTGTCCTGTGAGGAATCATACAGTGTGTGCTCTTTCACATCTGGCGTCCTTCACCCGGCATTGACTTCGTGAGGTGCCGTCACATTGTAGCCATAACTCGTTTCTTTTTGTGGCTGTATATTTTTCCACAGTACACATTTGAAGATTCTTGTACCCATGCCCCAGGGCACGTGTGCACGGTTTATCTAGGCTGCGATCCTGGAGATGAAGGCTGAGTCATCGAGCCTCTCATCAGCCTTAATAGCTATCACTAAAACGTTTTCCCAGGTGGTTGCACCAATTCACACACCTCACCAGCCACATGAAGAGTTTCGGTTGCTCCACGTCCTCACCAACTCTTGATAGACTGTTTAGCTTTTACCATTCCGGTGGGTGTGTAATGTAAGCTTTCCTTTTTATTGAAATTTACTGAATTTTAAAAAGTGGGCTTAAGTAAAAATCTCAAGTTAAAAATTAGCACAGATGGTCTGTGGGATATGGCAGAAGCCCAGTGGTGTGGAAACGCAGCGCTGACTCGTGTTTGTGTTTCAGCTGACTCCACGGGAACCCACTCCCTCTACACCACGTACCAGGACTACGAGATCATGTTCCACGTCTCCACCCTGCTTCCTTACACCCCCAACAACAGGCAACAGGTCAGTAGGGCCCGGGATGAGGAGCCCCAAACGATCCCCAGCTGATGCACAAGTGAGTCCCAAGCGCCCTCCCTTGCTGTGGTCCTTGGGCGGCCGCCTCCCGGCCTTGGCTGTCCCGGTACCGTCCTGGGGACCGGATGGAGGCCCCTGGCCTTGCAGACCCCTTGGCACATGGTCACTTCACCTGGGCATCAGAGACTAGGCCAGGTGAGGTTGATGTCTGTTAGGTGCTGGTTTTTCCTGCCCTTCCTTGGCCACGTCGCTGGCCTCTAGCCACCTCAACTCAACTTCCCTGAAGGTCTCTGGAGTCATCAGAGGTCCTATGAGAAAGAAAAATGGACCAGTCAGCATTATTTTGGTTGCAAACTGGCATAAGCAACAAATGGAATTTACTGGGTCATGTAAGTCGGAAGTGCTGGGAGAGGGCTGGCTTTAGCTATGGCTGGCTCCAGACCCTCAGACGATGTTTGAAATTCTCTCCATTTCTCGGCTCTGTTTTTCTTCATGGTGGCTTCATTCAGAGGTCTGCCTGAGTGGTGGCAGAGACCCCCGCGAGCAGCCCGAGGCTCACATCCCACCAGCTTAGCCCCACAGGAGAAAGAGGACAGTTCCTTCCCAGATGTTCCAGAAGCAGTTTCAGGGATGGATCTTGTTGGGTCATTTATATGGCAGCTCCTGAGCCAGTCCCTGGGCCTGGATGGTCACATGATCACCCCTGTAGTGGGTCATTGACCTTGAAACATAGGCAGAGGTCAGGGAGGTGCCGTCCTAAAGGGGAACCCGAGTGTGGTTACCAGCAAAGAGGGAACGAGCATGGACAAAACCAGCACACACTGTCTGCCAAGAGGCTGCCAGTACCTCCCAGGTCCCCTCCTGGGCCCCCATGCAGACAGGGCCCCAGGAGACATGCTTCTTCATTTCTAACAGAAACCGCATAGTTTGTAGACAATTTGAAAACCAAACCCAAACCCATTGCCATCGAGTCGATTCCGACTCACAGCAACCCTATAGGACAGAGTAGAATTGCCCCATAGGGTTTCCAGGGAGTGGCTGCTAGATTCGAACTGCTGACCTTTTGGTTAGCAGGCGAGCTCTTAACCATTTTGCTGCCGGGGCTCCTGTTGACAGTTTAGGAAGTGTATATTTTTTCTAGTCGGTACAGGTGACATTGTAGATTTTATAGGTCAGGAACGGTCAAATATCAGCGATTTCATAAGGTTAACCTCATAGGACGCTGTCAAGAGCGTGGGTCTCAGAGTTAGACCTGAATTTGAGTTCTTTGCTACTTCCTAGCTGTGTGATCTCAGGTTAGTGGCTTCACCTCTCTGAGCCTCGACTCCCTCCTTTGTCAAATGGGCAGAATGATGGTGCCCATGTCTCAGGGTCGTGGAGAAGGGTCCATGCACTTGTGCGTGAAACCAGAGCAGGAAACAGGGCCCAGCACATCATAGGTACACAGGAAGCAGACCCTACTCCTGGGTATTTGGGAGGGAGGTGGAGAAAAGCATGGGTTTTGGAACCAGGCAGAAGTGGGTTAGAACCTGGTTCTCTCCTACCGTGACTGTGCGACCTAGGGTAAGTCATGTAACCTCTCTGAGCCTACGTTTTCTCATCTGTTAAAGGGAGGAAGGCGAGTTAATGCCTCATCGGGTTGTCGAGTTAAAATGAGGTCGTAGATGTAAGATATGGATGTGAAGTGCCTAGTACGGGGTCTGCCCCAGTAAATGAGCACGGAATCTAGAATTTCCATTGAATTCTGTTTGAAATGTGCTTAAAGAACTAGCAGCCCAGTAGCCTGAGTTGTGCTGATAAATGTGTTCAGGTTTCACATGTAGCCGCCTCACCTCACACTACCCATGTGGACTACATACTAGTTACGTGAGACTAAAGTTGTGTAAATAAGAATAATGTAATTTCAGCAAATAAGCAAAAGCACTGTGATGGCATCGCCTGTGAAAATAGCGGTCCTCCTCAGAGATGAGCAGAGCAGGAGGAGGAAGGGCATGGCTCCCCCACGGCCACTCTGGAGCTGCAGCTGCCCCAGCAACTTGAGCCACCTGGGGAAGGGGCAGCGGCAGGAACCGTCCTGCTGGCGGTCACTGGTCTGACCGCCATTGTTCACAGTTGTGGCTTTGAGCAAGTTGAAGACCACCAGCCTATGCTGTCATTCAGTCAACATTTATTGAGCATTCGCAGTGGTTAAGAGCTCGGCTGCTAACCAAAAGGTCGGCAGTTCCTATCCTCCAGCCACTCCTTGGAAACCCTGTGGGGCAGTTCTACTCTGTCCTGTAGGGTCGCTATGAGTCAGAATTGACTCGATGGCAGTAGGTTTGGTTTTTTTGTGATACTGTGTGCCAGGCACTGTGTCCCTGGAGACAGTAGTGGGCAGTGAACAAAACAGACAAAACCCCCGTTCTCCTGGAGCAGACATCTCAATGGGGAGAGACCGACAAGAAACAAAAGGAAGAGGAAAAGCCGTGTGTGCTTGTATGTGTTGATGTGTTCAGTTCATGAGAAAAGGAGAGAGTGGTTGCTGGGTGGACGGCCAGCACTGTCTGCCACCGATGGAAATAGCCATTAACACGAGAAAACATTTTTGACGACATTTTCTCGGTGAGCAGAGCTACCGTTTTTGGCCCTGCCGTGAATGTACAGCGTCCTCTTCTGCGTCCTTCAGTCCTCTCGAGCCAGCCTCTGACATCTCCTTTTTCCCCCTTTCTGTGGTCCCCTCACCAGCTCCTGAGGAAGAGGCACATTGGGAACGACATTGTGACCATCATCTTCCAGGAGCCTGGAGCGCTGCCCTTCACCCCCAAAAACATCCGCTCGCACTTTCAGCATGTCTTCATCATCGTCCGAGTCCACAACCCCTGCACTGATAATGTCTGCTACAGGTACAGTGGGACAAGCAGGGATCACCCCACCCCCGCCCCACGCACACCCACAGGGGAGCCCCAAAAAGCTGGTTCCCACATCCAGGCAGCGTGCAGATCCAGAGCTGACAGCGGGCAGCCTGTGTTTCTTGTTTGTGCTTCAGCATGGGGGCTCTGTCCACATGTTCCCAACCTTCCAAGAGAGTGGTTCCCAACCAGAAGGGGCACATCTCCCTAATCTGGAGAAGGAAGTTATCAGGGATTTCTATCTGCCCGAAATCTTTTGGTTGCAAGTGACAGAAAACCCACCTCAGTCAGGCGTAAGAAATCTAAGTATCCCTTGGCCCACAAAAATGATAAGCCCAGGCATAGGTGGATCTGCTCAGCTTTCCTATGTCCACATGGCTTCATTTTCTGGAGCTCTGAGCTTAACATCCTGTCAGCTGCAAATCCAGCAAAAGAGCTTTTCTTTCCCAAGAGCCACATCTGAAGTCCCAGCAGTGAGGCTCGTTGACCTGACCCCAGTCATGACCCCATCCTAGAGCCAGGCCGAAGGCAACTGACCACCTGGCCTGGGAGGCAGAGGAGTGGTTTCCCAAAGGAGAACCAGAAGACACAGGGCTGGAGACATGGGCAGCAAAGCCCACAGTGGTCCCCCGTCAGGAGGCGGAGTGGGGATCTGTAGATCACAGGCTGACAAGTAACACAGGCCTCATACCCACCGTGTCCTTTTGTATCCTTTTCACCAGGGGAGGGGGCAGCCCTAAAGGACAAACAGAGAGCCCTGTGGATGTAGGGTGGGAGGATGGTCCCTCCAAACCATCCTGTTAACTCAGGCCCAGGCCAAGGTCCACAATGGCCCCAGAGCAGCACGTCAGACTCCGGGGAATGGGCTTGGGTGTGTCATTGTCTGTTTTTATAAAAACGCTTTAAAATCGAAAACGTTCAAAAGGATTTGCAGGTAAAAATCTCTCTCCCACTCCTGACTCCCAGCCACCCATTTGCCCTCACAGAGGCTACGGCTGTTGAGTTTCTTATGTATCCTGATGTTTTATGCACATAAATAGCATGTAAAAAAAAAAAACAAGCCTGTTGCCATGGAGTCGATTCCAACTCATAGTGACCCTACAGGACAGAGTAGAATTGCCCCACAGGGTTTCCAAGGAGCAGCTGGTAGATTCGAACTGCTGACCTTCTGGTTAGCAGCCATAGCTCTTAAACTACTGCACCACCATGTAAGTATTGCTCTGCCTCCTTTTTAAGACAAACAGTAGTACAGAATCCACGTTCCTCTGCACCCTGCCATCGTTTCACTCCATCTGTGAGGTCTTTCTGTGGCAGTACATACTTTTTCGCTCTTCATGACTGTGTAGTATTCTGTCGTATGATGCGACGTGCATTCAGGTGTCTGTGTGGTTGTAACATCCACACCTTCCCCCACCCCTGTTGGTGGAGAGCCGTGTTGTTGCTGTCACCTGCTGTTACGGTCCGTGTGGCAGTGAATCACCTTGTAGAAACTCTCACCGCACGCGTGTCCAGGAATACAGCTGGAGGAGAAACTCCTCCACGTGGGAATGCTGGATCCCGGGGTGTGTGCCTGTGTGCACTGCTAATCTTGATGGAATTACCCGATTCCACCAGCTTCTCCTCTTCGCTGAGTGTACGAGCATGCCTGTGTTTCCCCAGCCTGCACAGGAAGGACCTGGGGGATTCCAGTGCCCAGCGCTGGCTGCTAAGAACCATGTACGGATTGTGCTGTCCAGGCGGCTGCTGGGCCAGCACGCGGCACAGCAGGGCCTCCATGCTGCAGCGACGGCCCAGGCCTGAGGCCCCTTCTCCCCCTGCCCATTCGTTCCCAGAACACTCAGGAAGCGCTGCAGGGCTGTCTGGGCCTCCGGCCCTCTGTGAGTCTGAGGTCATTCAGACAGTGCTAGAGTTTAAGGTACATTGTTTCTGCAACACACACACACACACACACACTTCAAGCAGAAAAGGAGGCAGCCTTCTTGTAGGGCACTGGAGGGGGTTTGAGTGGGGTCAGGTCCCTTCTCCCCTTGCCCCACTCTGAGTCCTCTCTGACCTGGGTTCTCACAGTAGCCCTGGGGCCGCCCGCCCTCCCCTTCGTCCCTTCCCACAAGCCTCTGCTCAGCCTCCAGGGTAGTTTCTTTTCCTGATGCACAAACCTTTCTTGTTTTTTACAGTTCAATTTAAAATAATTTTATTTTGCAAAATTGTAAACATTCTGAAAAGTACAGAAAATAATACAACAGACACCCATGTGCCTACCACCCACATTTAACAGATGTTAACATTTTGCCATATTTGCTTCCACTCTTTTTTTTTTAAGAAAGAAAATGTTAGAGATTCACCAAAGCTGCCCCCTCACCCTCCACCCACCCGCACCTGGCCTCCACCTCCCTCCTTACCCCCAGGCAGCCCCTCTCTGGACAAATCTTGCCCTCTGTCTCCCCTGCTGGGAGCCCTTCCCCAGAACTCAAGGCCCCAACTCGGCCTAGCCTGACCTCCTGCTCCCGACCCCTTGTGACCCCCACCCCCAAGTGAATTCCCAATTGTCCTTCAGGACTGAACTCAGATGTGCCCCTGATATCCCCCAGGGGTGACCACCCCTCCCACGCAGTGTAGCCTCCCTTGAAGATGACTCCACGTCACATTCACCTTCGTCTGTCTAACAGCGTGCTGCTTGGCACATGCCCGCTGCCATCGAGTCGGTTCCGACTCACAGCCACCCTGTAGGACAGAGGAGAACTGCCCTATAGGGTTTACAGGGCTGCGGTCTTTACAGAAGCAGACTGCCACATCTCTCTCAGCGAGCGGCTGGTGGGTTCAAATCGCTGACCTTCTGGTTAGCAGCAAGCGCTTAACCACGTTGCCACCAGGACTCCTTCACTTGGCACACAGTGGGCCCTACAGACATTTTTGCTGACTAGATGGAGCCCTGGTGGCGCAGTGGTTAAGAGCTACAGCTGCTAACCAAAAGGTCGGCAGTTCGAATCCACCAGCCGTGCCTTGGAAACCCTATGGGGCAGCTGTATTCTGTCCTGTAGGGTCGCTATGAGTTGGAATTGACTCGACGGCAACGGGTTTGGGTTTTTTCCGCTTAGTCAGTATTGACACCTGTGCTGGGGGGTCAGCGAAGCCCAGGGTGGTACCTGCCCATGTGGCACTCCTGGGGTGTGGGCAGGGTCACTGGACAATGAACAGTGGAGGTGGGGAGCGAGGGGTCTGGCCCGCTGGTCTGGGAGCCCCCTCGCGGGTCTCCTGTGTGTGTTCTGGCCCCTGCAGTCTGTTCTTCCACGGCAGCCCCCACGATCTTTGCAGATTGCCCATCTTCTCAGCTAACACCTGCATCCATCAGGGACCTAACAGGAAACAGGTGGCTCCTCAGGGATTCCGTGGGTGGGGGTTGATGAGCGGACTATGGGTTGGTTAGGGGAAACAGCGAGGGAAGGTGGGGCAGCTACGGGCTAGCAGCAGCAGGGAACCATTACCCACCCCCAGGCTTGAAGGGCAGGGGCTGGGGGAGCAGGTTTTGGAAGCTGGGGAGAGCTGTGGCCCTGGGAGAGGGCCCACCTGGCAGGAGCTGGGCTGTGAGTAAAGGACCACAGCCACGGTCACAGCCCAGCCTCTCCCTCCTCCCACCTCCCATCTCCCACCAGGGCCTCTCATTGACCAAACACAGCTGAAGCCAGAGGGTACAGGAGCCCAGTGACAGAGTCCGTAGAGATCAGCGTCCAGAGCACCAAGCAGGGCAGACAACGGTGGGGCTGGGTCTAGGGACACACAGTAAACAGCCAGCCTGAACCACGAAATGGTTCTTTGTTCTTAGGATAACAATGGAAATTGCTAACATACCATCAAGACTGCATGGTCCGGCCCCTGTGCCTTGCCAACCTGCAACCCCTCACTGCACCTCGCTCCCTGGGCTCTGGCCCCCTGCCTGGAGCACCCTCTGGGTCCTCCTCCTCCCTTTATCTCCGCCTAATTGTCACCTCCTCAGAGGGGCCCTCCCAGCTTCCCCGCGTCCAGACCACGTCCTTCTGTTGTTTGTGGTGACACAGCCTGTTCACCTTGTTTGTGTTTAGACAGTAATTGGTGTGTTTGTTTAGTACGTCTCTCTTCCTAGACTGGAAGCTCTGGGAGGGCAGGGCCTGGTGTATGCCCAGTGCCCAAAAGAGCAGGCATCCAGGAGCTGCTCGTCACACAAGTAGATGAATGTCGCACTCTGCCCCTTATCAGTGTTTGTAGGGGGCCAGCAAAACCTGAGCAAGCGTTGCAGTGCATTTGGGTTTCCTGGGGTATTTTTCGATCAGGAATGAAAAATTATCCTACAGTAGGGAGAGAAATGAGCGGAGGTCTCCCTTTCCACCATCCTCACAAGTGGGGGTTTTGGTAGAGGATGAATACGATAACACTTTAAGGAAAACTTGGTGCATTTATCGCTCAATCATTTATATGAGCTGATCCAGTTTTTAGTTGTTACGTAAACAGCGTAACTCACGGGGTCTCCACAGACCCTTTAAACTTCTCTCCGCGAGGGTCACCTTCCCCTGCCCACGGTGAGTGCTCTGCAATGCCTTGGGCTTTCTGCTTGCTCTCAGACATCGTCTGCCCTACGGCCACTGAGTCTCAACTCGATTTGGTCAGTAGAGTGTCAAATCCAAGATACTAATCAAATCTCCAAGCTTGATTCATCAGCCGGCCTTCTCCCCGCTCCTGTCTCGGGCTGTCTCCACCTGGAAGGCAGCCTGTGGTGGATGAGGCAGCATGTGGACCCTCTGTCTGTCTCTACCTGGTGCTTCTTCCCCCACAACCCCAGCCTCACTCGCTGCCGCTTGCTGACCCATCCAGGGCTGGCACGCAGGGAGGACAAGTGGGAAGGAGGCCAGGATGCGCCGCTCAGACCGTGACCAACTGTGTGTTCTCAGGGTTCTTCAGGGACTCCCTGCCCATCCCCCAGATCTCACAGGCGGGAGGAGACCCCAGCCAACCCCCTACTGGGAGGGTCACCTAGGAGATGCCTACTAGGGAGGAGGAGAGGGGAGAGGATGGAACTCGCCATCCAGCTTTCCCCAAAGATTTCCACCCAGCAAGATCCTCCCTCCCACTGTAGTTTGCGTCATGGGTGAGAAGGTTCAAGTGGGCGAGAGGAACCGGCCTTACACCATTTCCTTTGTACAGTTTCACGCAGTTGCCGTCTGATTTCCGTCCTATTGACATCTTGGTCAAAACTGAATCAGGAAGCGTGCCTAGATTCTAACCCCGTTATAATGAATTTTCAAAATAACCTTGCTTGAAATGGTTTACGAAATGGATTAAAGAGTGTTAACGCAAGTATTTGAAACAACTAAACCACACAAATGTTCCCCATCAGTCAGGTATCCCTACAGCAGCGCTGCACAGTGAACCTTCCCAAAACACGGTGGCTCACAGACGTGCTCGTTTCTGGCTCACACAGCTGTAGGTCAGCTAGGGCTGCGCTGGGCTCCAGACACAGCTGCACGCGTCCCTCACCCTCCCGGGGCGAGTATATGCACATAAAGGTGGAGAGAAGGGATGGATTTTTGCCACTCCATAATTTAATCTCCCACACAGTCCGTAGGTTTTAAAAAGGAAGAGCTAAAGTTGAAAGATACTGGGGGAATTATTTAGATATCATT
>NW_004444143.1:2597988-2599448 GCF_000243295.1 Trichechus manatus latirostris
GGTCTTCAACTGCTACTGCGGGGATGTCATCGGCTGGACCCCAGATGCCGCGACACTCAAAATCTTCTACGGGCGCGGGGACCACATCTTCCTACAGGTCACGGAGGGCTCTGTGGAGGACATAAGGGAAATCGTCCAGAGACTGAAGGTAAGGGAGAGAGCTCAGTGATAGTGTGGCAGTTCGTACAGATTGGCAGAGGCCTTAGGAACCACGGAAATACCTCCCCAACCTGGTCAGTTGGCCTAAAACACTAATTGGCCCCACAAGAATCAGAACTGTCACTTACACGCTATGGGTCTGGTGGGTCCCGCAGCCTGGGTTCTTTCTGGGGAAGGTTTGGTCAGGGATCTGAGGCTGTCCAGGTCTTCACCTTCGGAAAAGACTCTAACACTAGATAGTGATAGAAAATCTGAGTCTAAACTGAGGTTACAGGTGAGTGTGCTGGATGGACAAGCTGTGGCACACACAGACAATGGAACACTATTCAGCCTTAAGGAGAAATGAAGTTCTAATATATGCTGCCCCATGGATGAACTTTGCAAACATTATGCTTAGTGAAGTAAATCAGACACAAACAGACAAATACTGTATGGTCCATATATGTGAACTATCTAGAATAGGAAAATGGAGAGACAAAAGTAGACCAGTGATTATCAGGTACTGGGAGTTTAAAAAAAAAAAAAAAAAAGTAAGACAAATTAAAATAGAATGAAAAGCTTCCAGACCAGTGAAGAATAGGGCAGAGTTAGGGGAGGAATAAATATAAGCATGATAAAAGTAACAAAACATAAAATTCGATGGCAGGAATAAAGTTCCACGTTAGTAATTACAACAAATGTGAATGGCTTAACTTCCCCTATTAAAGACAAAGACCCACAGTTTAGATAAAAATCTTATTCTAAACCACCGGTGGACAGTTCAGGCTCAGGCTGTTGGCCAGACCAAGGGTGGCAGATGGGTTTCAGGACAGACGGCAACTCAGTCGGTAATGGCTGCCTGAAGCATCAAGCTGAGAAGTGCTCAGGCCCATGTGAACTCCACGAGAAGGAATGCTGTGGTCAGTGATTGACTATGCAGTAAATTCAGCGGAGTGGTGTGTCACGTGCATGCCGAATACAGAGGCAGTATAACATGGTAGTTAAACCACAGGTTTCAGAGTCAGAAGGCCTGGCATCAACTCCAGCTCTGCCACTTACCAACTGTGTGACCTTGAGCAAGTTATTTAACCTCCGTGTGACTCCATTTTCCCATCCGAATAATGGGAACGATAATCGTCCCACCTCCTGTGAATGTTTTGAGGATTGGGTGAGTTACGTTGCCCAGTCAAGCTAGCCTGACTTGGTGGGCTGAGAACTCGAGGTGCCACCATAGCTGGTGGGCATCCCTGACCTTCTAGGCCATCACAGTGTCTCTTCAAGTTTAGGTTGGGTTGGTAAAGCATGCCCTCAGTTTCCCTGAC
>NW_004444143.1:2604934-2637119 GCF_000243295.1 Trichechus manatus latirostris
TGCTAAATGCTGCCAGACCATACAGTTTAAAATGCTAGAATTTATGTTACGCAGATTTTACCACAATTAAAAAAACACGGGTCCGAAATTTCAGGACCGAGAGACAGAGCAGTCGGAGGGTTCCTCTCCTGTCTGTTCTCTACACAAAACAATCCAAAATAGCTGTGGTAGGTGGCTACAGACTGACCTGCTAAAATGGACTGAAAAATTCAGTAACTGAAATAAGATGGGAGTTTCTTTTTCTTTGGAGTACACACATGATTAAGAGCTCAGCTACTAACTGAAAAGTTGGTGGTTCAGATCCACCCAGAGGCACCTCGGAAGAAAGGCCTGGCAATCTGCCTCCCAAAGATCACGGCCTTGAAAACCCTGTACAGCAGTTCTGTTCTGCACAAGTGGGTTTGCCATGATGGCAGCTGGTTTGGTTTGGGTTTGGGGTTTCTTTCTTTTGGAATCAGCACTCACGCTGGTCGAGGCTGCCAGGGACAGCTCAGGAACCCTGATTCCTTCCACATTGTTGCTCCTCTTTCCTCTCCTTTCCCTCAGGTGATTGTGCTTTCCTGCATGGTCAAAGCGGGGTCACCCCGTGTCCGCGTTCTCGCCTACGGGAAGGGGGAGAGTGAGTGTGGGGCAGTGTCATCTGTAAGAACAGGAGGTAGAAGTTCCGTCACCGCCACTCACATCCCGTCAGTCAGCACCTAGTCAGACGTCCACAGCCTGCTGCCAGCGAAGCCGGGGGATGGGGTCCCTGACGAGGAGGCCACGTGCCCCTCAGAACCCTGTTTTGCGATGGCGGCCTTATTACTAAAAGGAAGAAGGGGAGAACGGAGAATGGAAGATGGGAAGATTTGTGTGCGTGTGCGGGCGTGTATGTTACTGTGTGCACACGTAGTCTGATGTGTAGACAGATGTGCAAGTGACTTGCTTAATATCCAGAGTTTGTCACTTTAATCTTTTCATCCCTCAGGAAAAGAGGGGTCACTGATAGCGTGCTGAGGGACAGGAGGTTATTCGGTAGGTCCTCATATCTTACGGTAATAACGTTATAATGAGAAAAATGTCCCACAGATGAAGTTGTGAGTGATTGGCCCTGCATGGTCTGGTCAGCTCAATGTTGGAGGAAGGTCTGAGGAGGAGATGGGAAGGGGTTTGTGCCTCTGAGAATAGTATCCTGAAGTAAGAGAATACGGCTGGAGGCCCCAAGCTGGAAAAGATACCAGCGATGCTTGTCTGTTGCTTCTCTTATTTTGGTTACACATTGAGTCAGTCAGGAGACAACATCAGTGGCTAGAACCACAAAGCTTCTCCTTGCTCATCACATGCCCATCCTGGGTTCAGTCGGGGGCTTTGCTTTGCATTGCCTAACCCTGGAACCCCAGCTGACCAGACAGCCAGTCAGTGTGGCAGAGGAAAAGGGCGACGGTGGGGGGGGGGGTCTCACACTGGCAATTAAAGACCCCAGCCCAGATGACATGCCGATTCCATTCACAACTCATTGCCCAAAGCAAGTCCCACAGCCCCAGCCAGCCACAAGGGGGCCAAGAAGTACAGTCTCCCCAGGTGCTAGGAAGGAGGAGGCAGGGACGGTTGAGAACACAGCTCACGGCTGCCGTAGTCTCTGGAAGGTGGTAAGTTGTAGTCCCATATCCATGTTTACTCTTTGGAAATTAGAAACCTGGGCTAGGATTCAGTGGGTGTTCACCCTCTAGGTACGCAGACCTCACCTAGGAGGGTAGATGGGAATCGGCAAGGTCTTTGGCCTCCACTGGGGGCATCTGACCAGGGACCTTCCAGAAGAGCTGACCCAGAGCACCTTCTGAGGCTCGGTCCTTCCTGTTGCCTGCAGGTAATGACCAACGGCTGGGAGACAGTGGACATGACGCTGCGGCGGAACGGGCTCGGGCAGCTGGGCTTCCACGTGAAGTACGACGGGACCGTGGCTGAGGTGGAGGACTACGGCTTTGCCTGGCAGGCCGGCCTCCGGCAAGGCAGCCGGCTGGTGGAGATCTGCAAGGTGGCTGTGGTCACGCTGACCCACGACCAGATGATCGACCTGCTGCGCACCTCTGTCACCGTGAAGGTGGTCATCATCCCACCTTTCGACGACGGCACACCCCGGAGGTAAGGCACCCCCCTTGCAGGGCAGGAGCGGTGGAGGTTGGCAGCTCCCGGCGAGTGGCCTGAGGCTTCGCTGACACTGTCACTTAGGCCAAAGTCGAGGGGGAGAGCCGGGCCCTTTCTCAACAGGGACGGTGACGCTGGGATTGTGGCAGGCGTGAGCGTCTCTGAGCACTTACCGTGTCAGTTACTGGTTTCGGCTCTTCACGCGCGTGTTATCCCGACAGCCCCAGGAGGTGGGTGTCCTCATTGTTCACTTTTCTAGAGGAAGCACACGGGGCACGTTCACTTCACCCATATGCGCAGCACACATTAAGCCCCTACTGTTTGCAAGCTCTGTTCAAAGTGCTTGGGACACAACAGCAAACAAAATCAAGTTCCTGCTGTCTTGTGATTTGTGTTCTAGAGGGAGGGAGGCCATACGTAAGGAGATCCGGAATGCCTCTCCAGGCTGTGAGAGTTCTCAGAAGGGTAAAAAGGAGGGCAGGAGTGGGACAGGGGAACTTCCCTCTGGGTGGTCAGAGTGTGTGAGCTTCTGGGCCCGTGGGTTCCGAGCCAGAGGGACCGGGCGGGGCAGAGCCCTGTGGTGGGAGTGCGCGGGCGTGTTCCTGGGGCCGCAGGGAGCCAGCGTGGCCGGGGCAGGGTGACAGGCGGTGAGAGGCGGGAGAACAGGACAGAGAAGTGACGGGTGGATTGTGTGGGGCTTCATGAACCACCATGAGGAGCTCGGGTTTTATCGCAGGAGCAGCTGGAAGCTGGTGGAGGGTTGGATTCTTTGGTTTCATTTCTTTAAGAGAACATTTCAAACGTAATGAAAGTATGTTGAACCCCCAGTTGCAACACTTCTCAGTACATGGCCACTGTTTGGTTTTGTTTTCAGTCACTACCACGACCACCTTGGATTGTCTGAAGCGGTCTCAGACCTTGGAATGTATTGCTACTCAATAGAGACCAAAAACTTTAGGTGTAGTCAAGCAGTAATTTTGTAATACGAACTGTCCAATCTGTGTTTAAATTCCCCTTACTCTTTTTTTTTTTCCCTTGCAATTTATTTTGGGAAAAAACCAGGGCACTTGTCCATTAGAGTTCTCCTTTCTTGGATTTGGTGGATTACATCCCCGTGATGTCCTTTAGGGAGCCCTGGTGGTGCAGTGGTTAAGAGCTCGGCTGCTAACCAAAAGGTCAACAGTTCAAATCTAGCAGCTGCTCCTTGGAAACCCTATGGGGCAGTTCTCCTCTGTCCTTTAGGGTCACTATGAGTCAGAATTCACTCAGTGGCAACAGGTTTGGGTTTTTGTTGTTTTTTTGTTTTGTTTTGTTTTTTTTCGTGTCCTTTAAGCTATTCCTCTAGCATGTGTATTTCCCGTAAACTGGTAATTCAGAATCTTGACCAGTTTCCTAGTCCGCATCCATCACGAGGTACTGCACGTCCGGTTGTCCTCTGAGCGATGCTGAGGGCGGTCAGAGGGCACAGACGATGACAGCCTGCCCGTCACTGGAAAGTTTCCCCTCGGCTCTTCACCTCACGGTTTTAGCAACCATTTGTGATCATTACCTAGGTCCATTATTTTGTTACGGGTCACAGAGTGGTAATGTTCTCAATTCTATCATCCCTTCTTCATTTATTCGTTGAGTTCTCTTAAAAAGAACTTTCCTTCCATAACTATTTGGTTAGCTTGAGGTATCATTTGTACAGTGAAGGCAAGATAAATGCAGTTTTCAGAATAGTGAGTTGATACTCTAGCAACTTCCAGAGATGATCAGTGAGAGAGTGCGTGTGTGTGTGAGAGAGAGAGAGAGATTGTATTCCAAGCACTGGGAACACATCCGCACAGAGGACAGTAAAGGCCTTAACCTCCGTGGAGCTAAGGAGTCAGTCAGGGGAGACAAATAAGTCAACAACAAATAAGATGATTTCAGATAGCACAAGGAGAAGGAAGTAGAGCATAGTGGCAAAGGCAGGCTGTGCAGGCAGATTGCGTAGGTTCGAGCCCTGGTTCTTCCCTTATTAACTGTGGCCCTGGCCAAGTGGCTTTGTCACTTGTGCCTCAGTTTCTTCATCTGTAAAATGGGGGGAGATAGTAGACCCTTTCTTCGTAGGTGGTTGTGAGGTTGAAGGAGATAGGACTTGCGAAGTGCATAAATAGTGCTGGGCCCACAGGGGTGCTCTGGAAACATTAGCTATTAGATAGTGGGTGTGAGGGAAATAAAGGACATGACCTGACGTTGGACAGGGTGGTCAGCGAAGGCCAGAGGAGGAGCTGGAAGAATGCCTTACAGGTAGAGAGCAGCCATCATACAGGCTCTGAGGGAGAACAAAGGCCCTCAGCCTAGCAATGGACCAGGAAAAGGGTCTGTGTGGCTGGCGCAGAGGGAGCAGAGGGGAAGGCTCGAGACGAGGTGACACTGAGGGACGGGCCAGACCTCGCACTAGGGCTGGTGTGAGCCCCATTTTACAGATGAGAAAGCTGAGGCCCAGAGCAGGCAGGTCACTTGTGCAAAGTTGTGCAGTCAGTAAGTGGCAGGTCAAAACTCGAATCCAGGTTGACCCAGCTCCGTGGTATTCTGCTGCCTCCAAAAGCCGGCGAGAGCTTCAGGCCTGTGAGCTGTGATTGCTTCAGCCCCACCTTCCCGAGTCCTGTTTGCCCTGGGCTTGGGCGCAGTTTTGGGTGGATCTAAACCCTGAAGCCACCACCCACCTCTCCAGGTCCCTCCACCTCGAGGCTCTAGTGAAGCCCCAGGCGTTCCCTTCTCCCGCTCCCCTGTGCCTCCTCCCTCCTGCCCAGAACCAAGGCCACGCCCGCTCAGGTCTCTGCAGGGGCAAGTCCAGCCGTAGGTAACCCTCAGGCAAGATCCCCGGTGCTTGGCTCCTTGGGCCAGGACAGAGCCCTTTCTGTCTCGCTCTGCGCACATGCTGACGTTCACGTGCGCCCGCTTACCTGTCGGGTGACCCTGCAAACCTTTGGCTGCGTGAGAGAGGCCCTGAGGCATCCCCGGCCATGCAGGTAGGGACCAGCTGAAGTGAAAGGAAAAGTCTGCAGCTCTGTTCTCCAGCTCAGGGAGCCAAGGCCGCGGAGGGTGTGGTGGAGGGATGAGTGTTGCTCCCTGCTCTGTTTAGCAGAAAGCCGATCATCCTGCTCCCTTTACAAGGTGGCCGCCAAAACAGGACCTGCCGTCAGCCGGCCGGCTGGCCGGGGCGTATGGGCCTCTGTCATTCTTCAGACGGCAGCAGTGCCGAGCTGCTAACCCCCACTCTGGAGTCCCTGCAGCCCTGGCCACCTGGCTCAGATGTCACAATAAGCTCCGAGGTGACACACATGGGGAGGGGCAGAGGCACTGTCTCACCAGGAGCCAGCTCTCGGTGGCCTGCATCCTGACTCGGTGGTCTTGCCTTACCCGACACTGAGCGGAGCACCAGAGCGTCACCCCCGCCCCACCCCCGGCAGCCAGACAAGCCCTTGGGGAGCCAGGAGCCTGTGGGAGGGCTTTGCAGAGCCTCTGCTAAGGTAATGTCATCGTGACCTTGGGCACCGGCACAGGTCGGGGGGATGCCCCCCTCTTGCTGTCTCTGTCACTGCCTGGTGGGGAAGGCGATCCTGGGATGTTTCCTTTGGTCTGCTCCCTCTGCTTGGGTCTGGGGCTTGGAATTTCCTCCCTGAGAAGGAAATTGAAACCCCACAAGTGAGTGGGTAGAGGAGATAAGAAAGGAATCCCCATGGCCCTCGGGAATCAAGGAAAGGAAACTCATTGCCGTCAAATCGATTCCGACTCGTAGCAACCCTGTAGGACAGAGCAGAGCTGCCCCATAGGGTTTCCAAGGAGCGCCTGGTGGATTCCAACCACCATTTTTTTAGTTGGCAGCCGTAGCTCTCAACCACTGCACCACCAGGGCTCCACCAGGGAAAGGAAGGCAGTGTGGAGACGTGGTCTGAGGGCCTGGGGGCATTCCCAGGTGGCCTCAGACGACTGCCTCACGGGGGCCAGAGTGGGGGAACAGAACGTTCAGTGCAGCATCGTTGGCAGAGACAGAAGTCTAGAGAAAACCTGAGTGCTCCCCCACAGGGAGCAGGCTGTAAGTTGTAGGTCATCCATGGGATGGAATAGTCGCCGACTGTTAAAAGAGACTGAGGTCAATCTGTTTGTGCAAGAGGGAAGGTGTCTTAGTCAGCTAGTGCTGCCATAACAGAAATACCACAAGTAGATGGCTCTTAACAAAGAGAAGTTTATTCTCTCACGGTCCAGCAGGCGCTGAATTCAGGGCGCCGGCTCCAGGGGAAGGCTCTCTCTCTGTCGGCTCTGGAGGAAGGTCCTTGTGATGCATCAGTCTTCCCTTGGTCTCGGAGCATCTCAGTGCAGGAACCTCAGGTCCAAAGGATGCGCTGTGCTCCCGGCACTGCCTTCTTGGTGGTGTGAGGTCCCCACATCTCTCTGCTTGCCCCGTCTCCCCCATATCTCAGAAGAGACTGGCTTAAGACACCACCCAATCACGTAGACCTCATCAGCACAACCGCCGCCAATCCATCCCACCACATAGAGTCCACAACGCACAAGGAAATCACACCAGACCACAAAATGGTACACAGTTACACAAAGCTGGGCATCTTGACCAGCCAAGCTGACAGATATTTTGGGGGGACACAGTTCAATCCAGCACAGAAGGGGAAGAAGTATTGTTTATTGGAGGTAGAAAAGCAAGATGCTATACCGGGGTATAGTGTGCTAGTCTTTTTATTACTATTTTAAACACTGTTTGCTTCTCTGCATAGGATGTTTCTGAAAGAATACATGGAAGCTGGAATCGGTGGTTGCTTCTGGTGGGTGAAACAGGGCAGGCATGGATAGGGGAGCTTGACTTTTCACTCGATATCCTTTTATATGCGTTAATCCTTAAAAACAATTTGAAAAACTAAATAAATGAAGGTAGGACTTCTCAAACTTCAGTGTGTGTGTATGTCAGAAACATCACAGGCAGCTTGGTAAAATGAGGATTCCTGGGCCCCATCTCCAGGGTGGAGATTCTGCTTCAGATGATCTGGGTGGGGCCCAGGAATTTGGATTTCTGTATGAGGAGTCCAGATGGCTCCGATGCTGGTGTTTGTCAGACCACTGGGGAACGCTGGGGAGGAGGAGCTGGGGAGGACTTGTTCCAGAGCCCCAGGCAGGTGCAGCTGGACTTCAGGAAGTGGAAGGGGGACTTCTGCTTGTAAGCAGGTGGGAATAGCAGATGGACTGTCCAGGGAATCGACAGGAGAAGACCACTGGCTCTGGCTTCTTAAGCACTTGGAATGCCAGGCTCTGCTGACACTCATAGAATGCTCACAACCACACTGTGAAGTGGGGACCACCCCCATCTCACAGATTAGGAAACTGAGGCTCTGAGAAGGAAATCACTCAGCCAGGCCATGCAGGTGGCAAGTGGCAGAGCTGGGATCTGAACCAGCAGACTGACCCAGGAGCCCGGCGTCCCCACCACTCTGTGCTGCCTTCGAGATGACTGGACCATGAAAGCCAGGACCTTGGAACAGATGCAGAGCAGTGTAGACCAGGCTGGCCCATGAACAGGGATGATATTTCCCTCTGGAGATCGTGCCCAGGGTCTCCTGGCCCAGGGAGAGCAGTCAGAAGAAACTCACCTGCTCGTCTGAAGCTCCTTCCAAGTGGACGGTCTGCATGGTTGGTTAAGGCTGTGGGCTTTGGAGTCAATTCACTGCGTTGAAACCCTATTTCCACTTCTTACTGGCTTTGTGATTTGGAAGACAGCTACCTGGCCAGCCGACTGGAAGAGATCCATATTTGTGCCGATTCCAAAGAAAGGTGATCCAACAGAATGTGGAAATTGTCAAACAGTATCATTAATATCACACACAAGTAAAATTTTGCTAAAGATCATTCAAAAATGGTTGCAGCAGTACATCAACAGGGAACTGCCAGAAAGTCAAGCCAAATTCAGAAGAGGACATGGAACAAGGGATATCATTACCAATGTCAGATGGATCCTGGCTGAAAGCAGAGAATAGCAGAAAGATGTTTACCCGTGTTTTATTGACTATGCAAAGGCATTCGACTCTGTGGATCATAACAAATTATGGATAACATTGCAAAGAATGGGAATTCCAGAACACTTAATTGTGCCCATGTGGAACCTGTACAGAGACGAAGAGGCAGTTGTTCGGACAGAACAAGGGGATATCTTGTGGTTTAAAGTCATGAAAGGTGTGCATCAGGGTTGTATCCTTTCACCATACCTATTCAGTCTGTATGCTGAACAAATATCCTGAGAAGCTGAACTATATGAAGAAGAATGGGGCTTCAGGATCGGAGGAAGACTCATTAACAACCTGCATTACGCAGATCACACAACCTTGCTTGCTGAAAGTGAAGAGGACTTGAAGCACTTAAACTGCTGAAGATTACAGACTACAGCCTTCAGTATGGATTACACCTCAACATAAAGAAAACACAAATCCTCACAACTGGACCAATATGCAACATCATGATAAATGGAGAAAAGATAGAAGTTGTCAAGGATTTCATTTTACTTGGATCCACAGTCAACACCCATGGCAGCAGCAGTCAAGAAATTAAAAGATGCATTGAGCGAATCTGCTGCAAGATACCTCTTTAAACTGTTAAAAAGCAAAGATGTCACTTTAAAGACTAAAGTACACCTGACCTAAGCCATGGTATTTTCAGTTATCTCATATGCATGTGAAAGCTGGATGATGACTATGGAAGACCGAGGAAGAATTGATACCTTTGAATTATGGTGTTGGCGAAGAATGTTTAATATACTGTGGACTGCCAGAAGAACGAACAAATCTGTCTTGGAAGAAGTACAGCCAGAATGCTCCTTAGAAGCAAGGATGGGGAGACTTCATCTCACGCACTTTGGGCATGTTATCAGGAGGAACCAGTCCCTGGAAAAGGACATCATGCTTGGTAAAGTAAGGGTCCGAGAAAAAGGAAGACCCTCAATGAGATGGACTAACACAGTGACGGTAACGATAGGCTCAATCGTAACGATTGTGAGGATGGCGCAGGACTGGGCGGTGTTTCGTTCTATTCTTTTATGAGTCGGAACCGACTAGACGGCATGTAACAACTGGCTGTGTGATCTTGGACAGGTTGCTTAACTTCTCTGTGCCTCAATTTACTTAATTCTAAAATGTGATATTTTCAGCGGGACGCTGGTTATCAGCAACAGAACAGATTCAAAACGTGGAGCAAAGCGGGGACTTCACAGGCTCCTGTGACTAACAAGACTAGGAGACAGGAAGAGACAGGCACAGCTGTCTCCAGGGCCTCACACGACCTCAAGAGGAATCTTCATGTGTCTCCTTTTCTCTGTTGGAGTCATTCTCAGGCAGACTCTCACCTCGTAAGGCCAAAGATGACCCTTCCCCCTCCCACACACACACAGAGCTAAGCCCAGGCCCACCCCCACCCCCCAGCTCAACAGCCCCATCAGAAATAGATATTCCCCCCAAGTAGTTCCCAAGAAAGTGGCAGCACTGATGCTCATTGGCTCTGATTGGCCCCATTGAGGGCACGTGACATCCCTGCACCAATCTTCATGGCCAGAGGGAGAGACATTTCTGATTGGCCAAGCCTGAGTCACATGCTTATGCTTGGAGCCAGGAAATGGAGCCAGCCCCACCCAGAGCACACAGACCTGTTGTCAGGAGAAGGGGGTAGAAGCTGGGCAGGCAGGAAGAGCAGGTGTGCGCCGCCCGGGGTGCTGAGGGTACCTGCCTCTGCCTCTGGCCAGGCTATGTAGCTCAACAGGCTCTGTTAGACACTGCATTGTTCTCCTAGCCGAGGTGGTAACCGGGGAGGCATCGGGCCTACCAACCCCAAGAATGGCTGAAAATCAGCCCAGCCCAGGTCTCAGAGCGCATCGTCCTCGGTAGCTGTGTCATGGACCACAGCCTCTGAGCCACCAGGTCCACCAGAGTCCTTACCGGGTGTCCATGCAAGCTTTCTGGGCCCCAGAAGCGCACAGGGGTCTAGCGGGGCAGGGCTGAGAGTGCCCCAGAGCTCAGCTCCCGCACTGCTGGGAGGGGGACACGCACACGGCCTCTCGGGCTCAGAGCCCCTCCGAGCCGCGGTGCAGCAGCAGTGGGGAGCCCCTGCCCGCCCACCTCAAGCCGGGGAACTGCCGTGCAGGTGCCAGCCTGGTCTGGGGGGACTCACAGGCTACTCCGCAGCTATTTCAAGGTTCTGGATTTCGTGGCTTTCCAAAAAAAACAAAAGAAAAACCTGCAAAGTAGGTCACCTGCTTCCCTTCCAGCTGCCTTTGAGCTTCTTTGGAACAAGGCAGATACTGTCCTTTGAATCTGAGGGCATCCGCTTTTCGGGCCCAAGTGCCGCCAAGGGGGGCTGAGTGACTGTGGAGGACTCTGGCCGACTTGAGGTCTGGGCCAGGGAGGAGGGAGAGGAAGGCAGAATGGGAGGAAGAGGGAGGAGATGAGGTAGAGAGGCCAGGCTCTTGTGGCCCGCTGTCCAGCCTTGTCCTGGTTGAGTACTCTGAGCTGGTAGGCGTCAGACCACTTTCAAGGGCCGTCCCCTCTGCCTTTAAAGTAAGCAGCACGGCTCAGTGTGGTCAGGCAACCCTGCCAGGTGGTACAGAGCAGAAAGTCTCTCCCCGACAGACAGCGGGGGGGTGTGTGCTGGCCGCTGGGCCTTTCTGACTAACGCCTGTTTTTCTTCGCAGGGGGTGGCCAGAGACCTATGACATGAATACCTCAGAGCCCAAGACAGAGCCAGAGAGCGTGACCCCTGGGAGCCGGCCCCCTTACCGCAGCAATGCCCCCTGGCAGTGGAGCGGGCCCGCATCCCACAACTCTATACCAGCCTCCAAGTGGGCTGCACCAGCCACCCCTGGCCACGCCCAGTCCCTGAGCCGGCCCCCGAAGCAGACCCCCATGGTCCCCTTCCGGGAGTCCCAGCCACTGCACAGCAAGAGGTAAGGACATCCCTCCCACCCTCCGCCTGTATCCTCCCCTTCCCGGCCTCTCTCCTCTCCTGCCTTTCCTCCGTTCTCTTCCTGGCCTCAGTCCTTCCCTTCCCTCTTGCTCTTACGCCTCCCACCGTTCCACCTTGCTGCCTGTCTCCCTCTTTCCCTCCCTTCCTCCCTCCCTCCTTCCCCCCTCCCTCCTTCCCCCCGAAGTGTTCGTTGTGGGCCTTGCTGGGTGCAAGGGCTCAGTGCTAGAGAGCTCAGGGTCTGAGGTCTGAGACCTACCATGTATGTGATTAAAATGGTAAACAGTATAAGGGACTGAGAAGCATAAAACTGAGCATGTTGGTTACTTCCTGGGGGAAGCAGGGCGGTGGGAGGGGGAAAAGCACTCAGGTACATAGGAGGTATTGCCCTATTCTAGTTTCCGTGCTGTGTGGTGTGTTCCCAGGTTTGCTTTGTTTTCATGCTGTATGACTTACAGATATTTTTTGAATATATTATATAGTATATTAAAAGATAGAGAGGTTTAAAAAAAAGCATTCCAGCTTACAGAGCAGCGTCTCGCCCCAGGAGTTGGGGGACCCAGCCCAGAAGTCGGGGGATCCACCCCAGCAGTCGGGGGAGAACGGTCTTCGGCGGCAGCGCCTGGCACAGCTGCAGAGGCTAAGGGGTGGGAGCAGCAGCAGCAGCAGAAGGAGGGAGGGCAGCTTCCCACCGCCTCTGCTCAGCAGCCATCTCTCCATCTCCAGGGGGATAGCAAATGGGACGTGGTTGGCCTTGAGGGAACAGTCTGTCCTCTCTGAGATCAGGGGTATTCTCTTGCTCAACCTGCACGCCTCCTTCCTCCCTCCTCTCTCTTGTTCCAGGCCTGTCAGCTTCCCGGAAACCCCTTACACAGCATCACCAGCAGGGGCCGACAGAGTCCCTCCCTACCGACAGCCTTCTGGGAGCTTCTCCACCCCCGGCTCTACCACCTACGCAAGATACAAGCCATCGCCAGAAAGGTCAGAATCTCTTCACTCTTTTCAAATTAAGGGGTCTCGTGAAAGCTATGGACCCGTCTTCCCCAGGAGATGCACGCACTCCGCAGTTTTATATGCCATTCTGTGGGGTTTCTGGACCCCTGAAAGCCATCAGAGGACCCCTCCTCCCTGCCCCCACCCCAGGGCCCTGGCTCTATCTCGGATTAAGGTTGAGGGCCAGGCTGCGCAGGACTCATGACTGGCTTTCTGGCGTCAGAACTGCGGTTGCTGTTTTCTTGACCCTTGGGGCACATTTGAGCAAGACCATCCGCCGTCCGGCACAGCCTTCATTTAACTCTGCAGCTTCGGCCCTTCCCCCTTGGATCCACCCTACCTCAATCAGCCTGGCAGCCCAAGGATCACCCCAAGCTCTCCATGGCCCCCCAATGCCCTCAGGATAAACCCAAGCTGTGCAGACTGATGGTCAAGACCCTGCAGGATCTGGCCCCAGCTGAGCTCGCTCTCTAGTGCCTGCAGCCCTGTGCACTACACCGGTCCTCCTCCCAGCTCCCTTTCTCAGGACGGCTCCACCATTCCCGTGTCCCCAGGCCAGAGCCGCAGGCTTGGCCCTGAAGCCTTCCTTTTACCTGCATCCCCGTGGTCCGTCCACTCAGCCTTCTGAGCAGCTCTCCTGCCCTGGCCCTAGCCCCACCCTGGCCACCTCCCTGGGCTCCCGGCCTCCAGTCTCACCTCTGGTCCACTCTCCACTAAGCAGCCAGAGGAATCTTTCTACTTCTGGCCACATCTGTCCCCTGCTCCAAGCCCTCCTGTGTCTCTTGGAGCCCTCGGGACACAGCCCCCGCCCCTCACCGTGGCCAGCGAGGCCCGGCCCCCTCCCCCTCACCGTGGCCAGCGAGGCCCAGCCCACCTCTCCAGCCACACTGACCCCTGCCAGTTTCCTAGGTAGACTGCATTTCAGAACCCCCACCTGTGTCCTTCTCACTCCTCCCCCCACCCCCACTCTGCCAACTGGAGCTTCGAAGCTGCTTCCCCAGGAAGCCTTCCCTGATCCGATCCTCCCCCCAGCACCAGGCGAGGTGCTGCTGCTGTGCCCCGCAGTGCATTTCCTGATGTGGTCTGAGCGCTCGCCATTCTTTTGGCCCAGTTAAGCATGTGTGTGGCGCACACAGAGAGCGTGCGAATGAGCTTGCTCTCCAGGCTGGGGCCTTTCCAGGTCATCTCTGTGTTTCCGCCTGACAGTACAGGGCCTGGTGCGTGGTAGACACTTAGCGTATATTTGGTGTGCAGGGAAAGGATGGAGTGTGTGAGCTTGTTTAAACGAGACCACCTGCCCTAAGGCCAGGGGTCAGCCCACTAGCGCAGTGATTCTCCGCCTTTAGTGTGCATCAGAATCACCCGGAGGGCTCATTAAAGGACAAATTATCGGGCCTCGCCCCTGGAGTCTGACTCGAGTCCGAAGGAGAGCGTGCGACGCTTGTGCTGCCCAGCCAGGGAGCGCACTCTGAGAGCCCCTGCACTGAAGCTTCGTTTGGTTCCAAGTGTCCACTGTGGAAATCAGGAGGGCATGCCTGCTCTCTCATTTTGTAGTGGCCTCGGTCAGCTTTCATTCAGCAGAGAGTCCTGCGACCCGCTGTGTGCTGGGGGCTGGGAGAGGTTTGAAATGCTCGGTTACTAGGGATTCCTGTTCTCGGGACGCTTGGTGGAGAGAGGGTCTCGGAGGCCGTGCACTGTGACCAGCTCTGGTGGACTGAGAGCTCGGAGAAGGGAGCCAGAGCCCAGCCCAGAGCTGAGGGCCGCTGGCCGACCAGGTGGCAGGTGAGCGGGGCCTGGAGAATGAGCATTAGCTGGCTGGCAGAGGGGACTCACTGCAGACAGTGCAAAGTCCACAGCTGGGAATAAAGAAGGCAGCAGCACGGAACGGAGGAGGGAAGGAGAGAGGCCTGGTGTGTGAGGAATGGGGGTGGGGGTGCGGGGGCACCTGGGCACAGCAAGAGTCGAGGCTGTGGGTGGCACTTGATGTGAAGTGATTAGCAGATGACAGGTGGTGTGGACGATGTGACTGATAACTCCTGGGAGCGTTTTCTCCCCCAAAGTCTTGGTGCTCCTGTTTTATTCTTATTCTTTAAAGCCTTTTATTTTAAAATAATTTTAGATTCATGGGAAGTCGCAAAGAAATGTCCAGGGAGGTCCCATGCACCCTTCTCCCGGCCTCCCCGAGTCTTACATGACTGTAGTACAGTATCTCCATCAACAGCTGCGTTCTGAATTTTGCCAAGTGTTGCGAGCACACCTCACCCCCTAAACCCCCAGAAGTGTCACTCCGGGCTGGTCACGGCCACAGGAAGAGGTCAAGGCCTTTTGCCTTTTCCTGCTACAGAGTTGTCCTGTGACATCCTTGAGCCTTTGAGGCCCAAGTTGGGCATTCCAGCCCAGCCAGGGACCGTTGGCCCCTCTGAACTCCTGTCTTCTGCTGTCCTCTGAGGCAGGCCTCCTTGCTGAGTTCATCCAGCTTTTAGGAGCACGAAGGCCCTCCTTGACAGAACCTGTCCCATGGCCCATCTTAAATTTACCAGGAGGCACAGTGGCATGCTGGTTAAGAGTTCAAAACCAGGCCCTGCCTCTTAACTGTGCAAGCTCAGGTGAGTGACTCACCTCTCTGCACTTCCATTTTTTCACGTGTCAAGTGTCTGCCTCTGAGCGTTGCTGTGAAGATTAAGGGAGGTGAACCATATGGAGCTCGTAGAGCTACGCCTGGCACATAGTAAGTGCTCCATTGTTGTTGTTGTTAGGTGCCATCAAGTCAGTTGCAACTCACAGCGACCCTGTGTGCAGCAGAATGAAACCCTGCCCGGTCCTGCGCCATCCTCACAGTCGTTGTTGTGCTTGAGCCCGTTGTTGCAGCCACTGCGTCAGTCCATCTCGTTGAGGGTCTTCCTCTTTTTCGCTGACCCTCTACTTTACCAAGCATGATGTCCTTCTCCAGGGACTGGTCCCTCCTGACAACATGTCCAAAGTACGTGAGACGTCGTCTCGCCATCCTTGCTTGTAAGGAGCATTCTTGCTGTGCTTCTTCCAAGACAGACCTGTTCGTACTTCTGTCAGTTCATGGTATATTCAGTATTCTTCACCAGCACCATAATTCCAAGGCATCAATTCCTCTTCAGTCTTCCTTATTCGTTGTCCAGCTTTCACATGCGTACGAGGCGATTGAAAACACCATGGCCTGGTCAGGCGCACTTTGGTCCTTAAAGTGACAGCTTTGCTTTTTAACACTTTATAGAGGTATCTTGTAGCAGATTTGCCCAATGCAATGCATTGTTTTATTTCTTGACTGCGGCTTCCATTGGCATTGACTGTGAATCCAAGTAACATGAAATCCTTGGCAACTTCAGTCTTTTATCCATTTATCATGATGTTGCTTAGTGGTCCAGTTGTGAGGATTTGTGTTTTCCTTATGTTGAGGTGTAATCCATTCCAAAGGCTGTGGTCTTTGATCTTCATCAGTAAGTGCTTCAAGTTCTCTTCCCTTTCAGCAAGCAAGCTTGTGTCATCTACATAAGGGTTATAAATGTGACTGCTGAGTGCCTGGGCCTTGCTGGCAGCCAGGCACAGAGGCCAGCCAGTTGCTGTCCCTATCCTCAGGAGTTTGCCCCCTTCGTGTACAAACTGAGCAGACCACCACGCTCAGTAGAGACCATTGGGACAGAGCCGTGTGCCCGGCTTGGAAAGCCTGCAGGACTGGACTGGGGCCAGCCATTCGCTTATCAGGCCACTTGGGTGGCTTTTTCTTTTTTTTTTCTTTTTCCCTTCTATTTCTTTTCTGCCCTCTCCATAAAGATTGGTACATCAATTAGGAGGCATTTGGCTGCAGGTGACAGAAAATCTAACCCAAGAAGGCATGAAGCACTAAGGGGACTTATGTCCAGAGGTAGGCGGCCCTGGGGCTAGTGAATGCAGCTCTGGGATGCCCTTAGCAACCTGGCTACACTCATGACCCCATGATGGCTACTGTAGCCCCAAGCAAAAACAGTGCCCAGTGCCCTGCAAAAGACGAGAGAAGGGCTTCTCTTTGTTCCTCAGAGGGAAGACACTTTCCCCAGAACTGGATCGCTTGCCCAACCTTGAAGCAACCCCAGACTGCACTGGACCCCTATGCCTATCTTGGAGTGTTAGCATTGACTCAGGTCCCGTGGCAGAGGGCTGATCCCCAGAGGAATCTGGGCCCCACCAGCAGGCAAAAAGAAGATGGCTGTTGGGGAGGTAGCCAACAAAGGCTCCATCATCGGCTCACCCTTTTGCCCAGCCATCCTATAACTCACCCCCATTGTCCAATCAGTCAGTGAAGGCGATTGACAGAGCGGGCCGAGCCCTACCCTCAGGTGATCGGGTGAGGCCCTTGCCCACATTCACATCTGTGTTGGTACCTTCCTCTGTGGCTGAGTGGGAAGCTCAAGCCAGCAGCCAGCAGCCAGCCCCTGCTAACTTGATGGTACCCCGACCCTGGACTTCCCAGGCAGTCCATCCAGCTTCTGCCTGGAGTCGCCTGGAACTGCAACTGGCTCCTCTCCAAAAGCCCACACCCTTTATCTCTGAAGTGATTTTATCTTCTGAGAAAAGATAGAGAAGTTACTTTAAGGTCTCTTACATGAGGTTAAAGACAGATGTTGGATCCTCTCTTGTTCCAGAAACGTTTGCCCAGAGCTGTGCCTGGGGAGATGCTGAGGTGTCCTGATTTTCAATCAGCTTGACCAAATTTGGCAGCAATAGAAGTGATCCCAAATGGGGCACAGTCAGCATCCTAATGAATGGTCAACACAGGTCAGCCAGTTTGCACTGGAACAATTAGAAGGCTTGTTAGTAAGAAAATTACATGATTGCATAAAGTACAGTTTGTCTTGATTGGGGGCAGTAGCTGACGGGTGGTTGGTGTTGGATATGTCAAGTCAATTCCAACTCATAACAACCCCGTGTGACAAAAAAGAACTGCTCCATAGGGTTTTCTTGGCTGTAATCTTTACAGAAGCAGATCACCGGGTCTTTCTCCCGAGGAGCCACTGGGTAGGTTCGAACCGCCAATCTTTTGGTTAGCAGCTGAGCGCTTAACCATTGCGCCACTAGAACTCCTTCAGCTGAAAGATAGAACATGGTTAAATATGTCCAGCTAAAGATGGTGTATCGGTTAGGATTAGGTTTAGCTGTGTAATACAGAAAAGCCCAAATAACAGTGGTTCAGGCGAGATAGTGGTTTATTTCTCTCTCCCAGATTGTCGGGGACCAGGCTCCTTTTCTCTCATGCCCTGCCATCCTTGCCTGGTGCCTCCTGGTCCAACATGGCTGCTCCAGTCCAGGAGGAGATGAAAAGGCACACCGCGGCATGCTTGCAAGGAGGTTTTCCAGAACTTGTGTGCAACGCTCACTTTTATCTCATGGGCCAGAACTGCAAGGGAGGCTGGGAAATGTGGCCTGTTAACAATCACATTGCGGCCCCAAATTCAACCGCAATTCTATTACCAAGGAGGAGGAAAGAATTGATACCGGGGAAGCAGCTGCAGTGTCTACCACTCGAACCGTCCACTCTCCCCGGGTGGCCTCCCAGCCACTGCTGCCGTTTTCCTTTAGAACCCTGGATTTGATACAGACATTTTGAGAAAACCAAACACCTCAACACTTCAATTTCCAGCTGTGGCAGAGCCACGTTTTGCCAGGTGGCTGGGTGCCACGTTAGCCAGTAAGATGAAGATTGCTTATAGTCAAAGTCGCTGTGACAGAATTCCTTAAATTGCCACTAACTGAGACCTCGGATGTTAAGAAAACTAAGAATTAACTTCTCGCGTTTCGTATTGAGTTCTGGCTCCATCTTTCTTTTCCGAGGGCATTTTAGAGGTCGAGGTCTAGTGGGTGGGGGGATAATAGGTATTTGATTGGCAGGTGAGTAGGGTTGAGTTGGCAGAAAGTCCAGTGCACTCGGCAACACCCCTCTGCTGTCCTGGAGTTGTTAACACCTAGGGGTTTAGAGCTTGGTCTTTGTAGAGACAGCCCTGGTTTTGAGCTAGCAGAGTCACCCTGGAGAAGTCAGTTCACTTCTCTTGTGGGTCTTGGGGGTCCCAGTTTATCAACTCTTCTCCCCTCCAGGTCTGCCCAGGTTGAAACTATAGACACAAGCAGCCATGTAGGGAGTCACAGTATTAGCTTTGTTAATGTTTAATAGAGGCTCAGTAACTCCCCAGAGTATAGCATGTATGTCGTTGAAGTGCTTCTGGCTGCAAGTAACCAAATTTGACTGCTGAAGCGTTGTAGGAATTTGTTACCTCCCGGAAAAGGAAGTTCAGGGGCAGGGCAGGCTCCAGGGAGATTTAATCCAGGGTCTCACCCACCTTATCAAGGGTCCATTTCCTTCCATCTCTCCTCTCTGCCACCCTCAGTGTTAGCGTTGTCCTCAGGCTGGTAGCAAGAGAGCAACAGCGGCTTATGGATTACACCTGGCTCAGCAACAACTAGAGGAAGAGAAGAGACCGTTTGTTCTCATCTTATGTCTCGGGAGCAAGGAGACTTTTTTGGGAGGCCTCCCAGCAGGCTCCCCCCATTTCATAGAGGTTATGCTGAGTAACAGCCCCTCAGACTCTCAGCGACTCAAATCAACAGAGGTTGACTTCTCACCTACTCAGTGTTTCCATGGTTGGTGAGCAGGCGGCCTTTCGGGACCCAGGCTACCCGGGCAGCCACCATCGCCAAGTCACTTCTCTCCCAGTCGCTGACGAGAGCTAGTCATGGGCCCCCACCCGGCCAATCACAAGGAGCCTGAAAGGCGGAGAGCCAGAGGGACTTTGTGGAAATGTTCGCGACTCGTGCCCTCTCATCTCATTGGCCACGGTTGTGTCGTTGTGTCTCAGGCAGGGCGGGGGCTCCGACCCTGACTGGCACTGATCTGGGGTGGAATGAACACTGAGAGTCAGCCATGGGTTCAGGGACTGCCGCAGGGACGTGAGGCCAGAGGAGAACCTTCTGCTGCCGCCTCCCCTGACATCTTGGCCCTTGCCTCTGGGGAGAGCTGGGCGTGCAGAGGCGGCCTCCAGGAGAATCTCTGTCTTGGAGGTAACTTTCTGATCTCATCTCATCCGCTCACAGCCCTGTCAGGTAGAAGATGTCGACCCCATTTTACAGATGGGCAAACTGTGGCTCAGCTACAGGAGTACTTCCCTGGTCAAGGGCACATAGCTAGTAAGGGACGGAGCTGGGGTGTGAATCCAGATATGCCCCATTCTGAAGCCAGCACTTCGCCCTGTGGTGCCTTGCTCCAGCAGAGACCCGGAGTCCTAGCCTGTTGGTCAGTTCTCACAGCGCGTCGTGTGCCAGCCCCAGGCTGTGCACTGGGCACATGAGATGTCATTCAGTCTGTGAGGCAGGGCCTCGTGTCAGCTCCTTTTGACAAGTAGGGAAGCTGAGGCTTGGGACTAGGAAGTGATGACTTCCCAGTGGGCAAGAGGCAGTGGTGAGGCTGGAACCCCAACCCTTCCAGCTCCAGGCCCCCTGTGCTTACAAATGCTCCATTATCCTGCCTCTCTCCAGTGGAGAAAAGGAGACGCCTAGACAGGCCTGGAATCGTAGCTGCTGACAGCAGGTCACCCCATTTCACCCCACAGGACCCTTGAGGAGCCCGTGGCTGGCAGGATGGTAGGCCCGTGTGGCTGCTGTCCCCTCCTTCCTTGATGCCCCCACCTCACCCCGCACTTCCCGCCTCCACTGCTCCCTGGCGTGCTTTCCCGGCAAGACTCAACACTCCTGACCTTCCGTTAATTGCACGTTCCCCGGCGTACTCACCCAGCCTGCCAGCAGCTTTCTCCCCCTTCGCCACGGCGGAGCCTCCGCGTGAGCAGGGTTCAGGTGCAGACCCTTTTGGACACCCCAGTCCCTCACATGTCTTGCTTCCTGTTGCTCCCCTGCAGGTATGCAGCCGTGCCACACCCGCTGCTGTCCTTCGATTCCCACTTTGCCCCCGATGGGCCGTCCAGCGGTGATTCCTCGTCAGGCGGCCTGACCAGCCAGGAGAGCACCATGGAGCGCCAGAAGCCAGGTAGGGCCTCCCAGGCCAGCTGCGCCCGCCTGGCCCCGAACCACCTCTTACGGTTTTGACAGGTGACACGCCCCCGTCCTGTCAGTGACAGATAAAACACAAGAGACAGCTGTCAGAGCTACACATCAGGCTAGAGAGGACAGCCAGGGAGCAGAGGGAGACTGTGGGTGAGCCCGAGTCGCATCCAGCCAGGCAGGGCATCAGCAGGGGGTCTGAAGCGGAGAGGTCCAGAGCACAGACACATGGACGGTGTGAAGCAGGAACCACTGGGAAGATCAGTGGAAAGGGGTGAAGGTGCTGCTCTCAGGGAGCAGGACTGGCTGCATTCTACGGCGTTCCTCTTTTTTTTCCCCACAATTAATGCATTTATCAAACACGGCTTTTGTTTACATAAAACTCTCCTTTTTGTTTTTTTCATGGACATATAACTCATTAGCATACAGCTTGATAACATGTCACAAAATGAACACACCCAGAGCAGGAAATGGACCATGACAAGCTGAAGAGGCCCCCCACGTGCCCCTCGCAGCCAGTAGCCCCAGAGGCCGCCCCTGTCCTGCTTCTGACGACGTGCCTTACCCTGGCCTGGTTTGGCATTTTCTGTATATAGAGACTGGAATCCAGGGTTTGCGTCGTGTGTGTGTGTGTGTGTGGGTGTGTGGGTGTGGGGGTGTGGGGGTGTGGGTGTGGGTGTGTGTGGTGTGTGTGTGTGTGTGTGTGTGTGTGTGTGTGTGTGTGTGTGTCCGTGTCCAGCTTCTGTGGCCCAGTTATGCGTGCAAGAGTCAGCGGTGTGATGGTGTGCAGCCATGCAGTTCGTGAGCAGTACCTCGCGGTAAGAACGGACCACGGTGTATCACTCCACCGTCGCACTGATGGACGTTTGGGGTATTTCCGCCTCGAGACTGCTCACGGTAGTGCTGCCGGAGGAGCGTTCCCGTACACGTCCTTGAGGAGCAGACGCACGCAGTTCTGTGGGGTTTACACCTCAGAGTGGAATTGCCGCGTCACGTGTAAGGCACGTTCAGCTTTACAAGAAGCTGCCGAGCTTCGCTCTGACGTGGCTGTGGCGGTGACGCTCCCCCGTGAGGGCCGTAGCTGCTGCACGTCCTCACCTGTCACTCGTGTGGCCTGTCCTTTATGTCTCGCCTGCCCTAGTGGGTGTGCGGCGGTACTGCACTGTTTCTGATTCGCCTTTTCCTGATGTCCAAGGAGGCTGAGCATCTTCCGTCTGTTATTCTCTTATGTGTGTTTGTTAATCATACCTATGTACTGCTTAAGAGCTTGTCTGCTCACCAAAAGGTCGGCAGTTTGAATCCGCTAGCTGCTGCTCGGAAACCCTCTGGGGCCGTTCTGCTCTGTCCCGTAGGGTCACTATGAGTTGGAATCAACTCAACAGCCACAGCTTTTTAGCTTGGTGTGTACTGCCTAGGTGAATTTTTTAAACATGATTTCACGTAACAACTGTGTAACCCCTTTGAAGTCTGAGAGCCACCAGATGAATGGGTGAGTGGGTGGGTAGGTTCAAAAGAAAAAAAATCATAAAGTGTTAGGAAGCATTGACATCGGAGCGGGGAGGGATGGAAGTGTCCTCTTAGGGGCTGTTAGAGGATTTCAGGGCAGCTGGGGCAGGGGGTGGGGGTGACCCTGTCAGCACCTGGCCAACTCCTTCATCCTCCACAACAGAGAGGTCGGGACCCTCAGGCACCACCGGGGTGGGATTAGTGGCCTGGAGAATTCCTCAGCACCCCAGCCGCCAGCCGCCAGTCGCCTTCAACCCCGGGAAATGGTCGGGCCTCAGCCAGGCTGGCCGCACCCCTAAGCCTGCCCCCTCTTCTGCTGCCTCGGGGCCTGCAGACACAGTTTGCTCCTCTCAGCCTCCTCGGTCCTGCCTGTCGCTGCCTGCAGTTCTGGCATCTTTGCTCCAAGACAGATTAAGATCTTTTTTTTCCCCCACTCTAGTTCAGAAAACAGAGGAAAGTGTTGCTTGGTGATTCCATGATGCCAAAGTGTAAAACGGGGCACATGTTTCCAGCATTCAGCGGGGACCCTAAATAAGGGGTCACAGGAACTCACCGGTGTTCCTCCCTTCTCCTCTCTTCTGTCCCCTAGAGCGTGCCATGGTTCCCCTCTCATTTCCTTGGGACCTTGTTCTAAGTTGACTAGCCCTCTCCCCCGCCCCCTGCCCCCCCCCCCCACACTCATATCAGGGCAGCCTGCGTTTGGAAATAATCACGAGGCCCAGAATGTGTCCGCAGCCCAGAAGAAAGGTATTCCAGTGGCAGGGGGCAGGGAGGCTGGTCAGGGGTGTGCCTGGCCCTGACCCGCTGATAATCATGCCAGCAGTCCTGGTAACGATACCACCACTCTGTGCCAGCTACACAGCAGGCACTGTACCAGGCACTCTGCGTGCCTTTGTATTCAGTCGTCACTGAAACGCGATGGAGTGGGCATTGTGACTGCCCCGTCTCAGAGACGAGGAAGATGTGGCCCAGAAAGGTCCAGTCACTTGTCCAAGGTCCCTGCTGGTGAATGGCGTAATTGGGATTTGAACTGAAACCTCCTGAAACCCCGAGCTGCCAGGGTCTCAGCACCTCTTGCAGCCGTATCCGCATCTGTGACCTGCCCAGCGTATCGAGGGTTGGGGAGCAGAGCCAGAAGGTCGCTGGGGGTCAACCCAGAAGACCAGTGAAGGGCCCAGGCAGAAGGATCGGGGCCTGCCACAGGCAGAGCCAGGGACAAGGGGACATGTGGGAGCCTAGGAGGGCCAGAAATGTAGCCCTTCATCCATCCATTCGTTCAGCACGTTACTAACGGTGCATCCCAGGCCAGGTGCTGGGATAGAGCGTAGCCAGACACAGCCTCTGCCTTCTTGGAGCGGCCAGTCCGCTGAGACAGATGGATGATACGGAAGGGCACAGCAGTGATAACATGATCACCAGCAGTGCTCATTACAAAGTGGGGACTAACACAGTGACCAGAGGGAGGGCCGTGAGGCTTGGGGGTTCTCTGAGAAACCTACTTTTCAGGTGAGGCTGGAAGAACATTCCAGCAGAGAGAACAGCTTGTACAAAGACCCTGAGGGCGCAGTGTGTCTGGTGGGGGAGCAACAGTGAAGAGGCCGTGTGGCTGGAGAAGTGGTGGGGGGCAGGGGCTGATGGGGACAGAGTGGCAGGGGGGCCTTGTGGGCCACGGTAAGGACTTTGTCCCTTGTTCAGTGGGGGACAGGAGCTTTCTGAGCAGAGAAGGGATGGGACCTGACTAAGGTGTTCACAGGGTCCCTCCAGCTACAGACTCTCACGGGTGGGGCAGGAGCAAAGCCAGGTTGGGAACAGTGAGGAGGAGGGACAGGTGGGTTCTGGATATGGTGTTTTGAAGGTAGAGTCGGCAGAATTTCCTGATGCCTGCATGTGGGGTGAGAGCAGAGTCAAGGATGACACAGGGTTTTTGCCTGAGTGGCTGAAAGGCTGAAGCTGGGCAGGGAGGACTGAGAGATGCAGGTTTAGGGGAAGATGAGTTTGGTTTTGGCCACTGTCTTGGTTACCTAGTGCTTCTGTAGCCGAAACACCACAGGTGGATGGCTTTAACAAACGGACGTTTACTCTCTCAGTTTAGGAGGCTAGAAGTCCAAATACGGGGTGTCAGCTCCTGGGAAGGCTTTCTCTCTGGTGGCTCTGGGGGAAGGTCCTTGTCATCAGTCTTCCCCCTGGTCTAGGAGCTTCTCAGCACAGGGACTCCGGGTCCAAAGGATGCACTTTCCTCTTGATTCTTCATTCTTGGTGGCATGAAGTCTCTCTGCTCTTTTCTCTCTTTTATGTCTCAAAAAAGATCGCCTCAAAATACAAGCTAATTTTATAGATTGAGTCCTGCCTCGTTAACATAACTGCCTCTAATCCTGCCTCATTAACATCATAGAGGTAGGATTTACAACAGATAGGAAAATCACATCAGATGACAAAAGGGTGGACAACCACACAATACCGGGAATCATGGCCCAGCCAAGTTGACACGCATCTTTGCAGAACACAGTTCAAACCGTGACAGCCACGTTCATTGGGAGGTGCCCATCAGACACCCAAGTGGAGGTGTCTCTAGGCAGCTGAATACACAAGCCCACCTTCCACCTTCACTCTCGCAGAGGCGCTGACTGCTTGATTCTGGAGTCAGAGCCAACCAGCTTCCCGTTCTGGCTCCAGCCCGAACGTGCCGCTCAGGGGCGAGGCCCAGGCTGGGGACAGATGTTGGAGTCCTGAGCATTGAAGGTATTTACGCCGTGAGGCTGGATGCGATTGCCAGGGGCTTGGCAGTCTGCAGAAGTGTGCAGCGCCTCCCCAGGGACGAGCACCTCCTAGGTGTGTGGGGTGCTCCAAAGAGGAAAATTGTCTACACAGGTAGAATATATGCATGAGGGGGCCAGCCTCCCCAGCTTTCTCGTATCCACGGTTCCCAAGTGGAAACCACACGCACAGTGACCCCTTGACCGAGTCCAGCCAGGTTATCCTCCCAGCAGCCCTGAGCCTCCCAGGGCTGCCTCTTGCAGCAGGGCCCTGGCGTTGGACTGGAGACAGCAGTGCTGTGGTTGTGAGCTCGGGCTCCGACAGGCCTGCTTTGAAGTTCTGGGTCTGCCGCGTGCTCAGCGTGTGACCTTGGAGGCGGTCCACCTCGAGTCCAGTGAGATCATGCCTGTCCAGCCCTCAGCGCAAGAGTCAGCCCATCATCAGGAGAATAACAGCTCCTGCCCATCAAGCACTTCCCCCCAGCAGTTGCCACGGTCGGGGCAGGCCCGGGGAGGGTGCGGTGGCTGAGAACACAGGCTCTGAAGCCCGACGGGCTGGAGTTCCAGTTCCTGCATGGCCCTTTCTGACTGTGTGACCTTGGACAGGTTACTTCTCTTGAGTCTTGATGTTCCCCTTCATCTGTTGGAGGTAATAGAAATACCCACCCCGCGGCGTTATTGGGAGGGTACAGTGTGGTCATGCACGTAGTAGTGCTGGCATAGACACGTGCTTAATAATAATAGTCATTATGGTTATTCCATACACAGCAGTGATTGAAGGTTTGGGCTCTGGGGTTATACCTCCGGGGTGCAAATCCTCAGTTGGTGCGTTTTCTCATTTTAATATCGACTAAATGCCCACACTCGTGTTATCAAGAGGGACCAGTCCCTGGAGAAGGACATCATGCTTGGTAGAGGGTCAGCGAAAAAGAGGAAGACCTTCAACGAGATGGACTGACACAGTGGCTGCGACAGTGGGCTCAAGCATAATGATTGTGAGGATGGCGCGGGACTGGGCAGTGGTTCGTTCTGTCACACACACGGTCACTGTGAGTCAGAACCGACTCGACGCCCTTTGCTGGGGTTCAGATTTTTTTAAAAGTCAGGTGCTCATTCAGGCACATGACTCTCTGTGGAAGTTTAGACCAGTTTACACCCACACCAGCCATCACAATTTTCAACCTGCTTTACCCCTGAACCAGCAATTCCACTTGTAGACCTCAGCCTGAGTCACAATCCTGCACTTGCTCAAAGCTGCATGTAGAGGGAAGACCACCATGGCATCACAAGGTACGACTGAAAATAACCTCAATAGTCGTCCGTAGGAAACTGATTAAATAATTGATGTACATCCACATAGTGGAACACTCTGCAGCTGTTACAATGAGATAACGTTATGTGCAGTTATGTGAAGAAGTATTATGAAGATATAAAGTGAAAAGCAAACGTAGATATGTTGTAAAGTGAAGAATCAAGCTGTAGAACAGTGTTTACTATGATGCCATTTTTGTTTAAAAGAAAAGCTGTGTACATTTAACCAACTTCTGGATTTCTACCTCACATAATAAAAGAACTCTACTAACCAATAATATAAAACACAATCTAGGCCCCTGGACTCTCTGTCAACTTGGAACTAAAACCATTCCTGGGGCCACCTCCTCAGACAAAGATTAGACTGGACTGTGGGACATAAAATGACGCTTGTGAGGAGTGTGCTTCTTAGCTCAAGTAGATACATGAGACTAAACGGGCAGCTCCTGTCCGGAGGTGAGATGAGAAGGCAGAGAGGGTCAGGAGCTGGTTGAATGGACACGGGAAATCAGGGGTGGAAAGGAGGAGTGTGCTGTCACAGTATAGGGAGAGCAACAAGGCTCACGTAACAATGTATGTATAAATTTTTGTATGAGAGACTAACTTGAATTGTAAACTGTCACTTAAAGTACAATAATAAAATAATAAATTAAAAAAAAAGAGACAATCTATCCCATACAAAAATAGGTGAAGGACATGAATACGTAATTTAGAAAAGAGACAATTCCAAATGGCCAGGAAGTATGAGAGTGTGTTCAGCCTCATTTCGGGATGATAGTGGACTGCTGGGTGGCTTCAGTGAGCTAACTCATAAAGCACTTAGGACGGCGCCTGGCACATAGTAAGCGCTCAGTAAATACCCCTGTGATTGTTGTTACACCCCAAGATGGAAGCTGATGGGGAGATCGTGGCACTAAGCAGACAAGCTGGGGCTGCATGGGACCGTGAAACCATATTTAGGGCTGGAGTCTTCAGCTGGACTCCGCCAGGGCCTGAGTCACCTCTAATAGCTCCTGTGTCCCCCGTCTTTCTGCAGAGCCCTCGTGGCATGTTCCCGCCCAGGCCCGGCTCTCAGCCATGACCGGAAGCAGCAGCAGCAAGCATGCCTCCAGGCAGGATGCAGCAGGCAAAGATTCCCCCAACAGACATTCCAAAGTGAGTCTGGCCCCACCTGCCCCACTGGGGAGCCAGGGCTGTGGGACCTCTGCCACCCTGACTGCTCTGGGCTGGGCAGCTCGGCCTGGGTGTGCGCCTCTGAACACCCATGGGTGAGCACAGCTTCTACCTTCCACTATGGCAGAGGGGCTAAATGCTTGGTTCTGAAGCTAGAGCCAGCTAGGTCCACATCCTGGCTCCAGCCCTCACCAACCATGTCATCTTGAGCAAATCCCTTCACCTCCTCCAGCCTCAGTAGCCTCACACAGTAGAAGTTTGTTCCCCTCTCATATAATAAAATAATGTATTTAGCAAGCAGCGTTCCGCACAGTGATTCAGGAACCCAGGCTCCTTCCCTTTTGTGGCTCTGCTATCCCTCAGCACCTCAGAGCCCTCTGGTGGGTCCCTGCGTCTCTTCACTTCCATTGCATTGGCCAGGACTCTGTCATGTGACCACACCTAACTGCAAGGGAAGCTGGGAAATGTAGTCCAGTAGGAGGAGAAGATCGTTTTGGTGAACATTTGGCAGTCTTCACATACATTCGTTCAGTGGGTGTCTGACAAGCACTAGATGAGCCCGTCCTCAGGAAGTTGACATCCAGTGGGGGCAAGAAGCGATAAGTAGGTATGTTATATAACACCAAAAACCGAGCCCTGCCATGAAACAAAAAACAAAGCCGGGTTAAGGGCAAAGGGGTAAAAGGCATTGTTGCTTTAGGGTAGGGTAGTTAGAGAAGGCGTTTGAGGAAGTAACCTTTAAGCCAAAGCCTTGAGTGCTGTGAAGGAGTATCCATGAAAATATCTGAGGAAAGAGCGTTGCAGGCAGAGGAAACAGCAAGTACGGAGGGCTTTGGTATGCCATGCCTGGTATGCTAAAGACCCTGTGAGGAGGCCAGTGTGGCTGCAGCCGAGTCAGCCAAAGGGAGGAAGGAGGAGATGAAGTTAGAGACCGAAACATGAGGCCTTTTGGGCCATGGCAGGGACTCTCACTTTTATCCTGAGTGAGATGGAGCCATGGAGAGGTTCTGAGCAGAGCAGGGACGTGCCCTGACTCCTGGATCCACAGCCTCCCTCTGGCCGTGTGTGGGGAAAGGGGCAGGAGCAGGAGGTGGCAGTGCACAGGACCATGGTGGGGCCACGGAGGGAGAAATGGCGGCTTCTGGATCTGCTTTGAAGATGAAGCCAACAGGATTTGCTGTTTGACTGGATATGGGTCCCAGGTGACTTAGAGGCTCTTGAAGAGGGCAGCTGGAAGGAAGGAGGCGGTGTTATTGAGATGGGGAGGAGGCAGGGATAACAGATTTGGGAGGGGAGATTGGGAGCTCGGTTTTGGAGATGTTGAGTTTGAGTTGTGGGAAGCCCATTACAAACACGATCTTGTTTATTCCTCCCAGCAACCTCACGAGGCAGGGTTATCATCACCCCCATTTTACACATACGGAAATGGAGGCACAGAGAAGTTAAATCAGTTGCCCAAGGTCACACAGGCAGTAAGTGGGGGAGCCAGGATTCAAAGCTGTCTGGCTCCCAGGTTCCCGCTCAGGTGTAGGAAGGATCCAGGGAGGGAAGATTTGCCTCCAGCTGCTGCTCCCCATGCCGCCTGCACAAGGAGTCTAGGGATGACACATTTCTCTTGCCTCCCCAGGGAGAACCTCAATACTCAAGTCATTCCAGTAGCAATACCCTCTCCAGCAATGCATCCAGCAGCCACAGCGACGATCGCTGGTTCGACCCCCTGGATCCCCTGGAGCCAGAGCAAGACCCCCTCTCCAAGGGCGGCTCCAGTGACAGTGGCATTGACACCACCCTCTACACCTCCAGCCCCAGCTGCGTGCCCCTGGCCAAGGCGGCTCGGCCCGCCAAGCTGCACAAGCCCCCAGGAAGTCTGGGCCTTTGTGGCGGGGGACGCGAGGCTTCCGGGAGGTCCCACCACACAGACAGACAACGGGAGGTCTCGCCCGCCCCGGCAGTTGCTGGCCAGAACAAGGGCTACCGGCCGAAACTGTACTCCTCGGGCTCCAGCACCCCCACAGGCCTAGCCGGGGGCGGCCGCGACCCACCAAGGCATTCCAGGTAAGGCACTGCGCCTGTTCCGGGGCCTTCAGGGGGTCCTGACCACCTTCCACCTCCCCCACGGTCCTGACAGGGGGCTTCCTCCCAGAAACATGCGCGCAGGCCTGTGTGTTTACACACTAGTTTGCTGACAGAATGGGGAGGCTCGTGGACCAGCCCCCTGCTGCCCATCCATCAGCCTTCAGGGATCTCAGGTCGAGGAGAGAAACCTCCGGCTGGCTCTGTGCCGTCTGCCTGTGGTTCTGTTCTCTCTACCCTTGGTCTCCTTTTCCTTCTCTCTCTGCTTAGACCAGTAGTTTTTATGCTTTCTGGGGGCCACAGACTATCTGTTAGCAGTGTGTTTGGCTGGAGGTAATAGGAATCCTGACCCGCAGTGGCTTAAACAGGCGGAGGTGTAACAGTGTCCCGAGAGGGGCAGAGCCGGGCGTGCTCAGGGCTGGTGTTAGTGGGGTCAGGAGTCGGGGGAGAACGAGAACCACCATCAGCCCAAAGCTGGTTCCTGTGAGGCAGAGATCAGAATGTACCTCCACTCTCCAAATTTTTTGCTGATTCTGACACCAGCAGTCCCTCCCACGGCTCTTTCTGCTTCTCTGCTGGGTTCGATAATTCGTTGCAGTGGCCACACAGGACTCACAGACCCTCCTTATGGTTATGTGGTTTATTAGGGAAGTCACCAGCCACAACTCAGGTTCAGGATCAACCTGGAAGAAACAGGAATAACTCAGGAGACAGGATGCAGCTTTTTAATCAGGACAGCTTCCAACCAAGACAGCCCTCAGCTTCTCGGCCATGTCCACAGGCAGGCCGCCCTTCTCGGTCCTGCCCAGAGGCCACCTCTGCTGCCAGGCCCCTCTCAGCCTGGCCTCTGTTGCCACTTGGGCAAATGTTACAGCTCTTTAGCTCCACCGACAAGCGTCCAGAGGCACTCAGCTCCCCGGCTCCGTGGGCAGGGGTGCCCACCACAGCTGTCTTGCACTGGTCCCTTGGTTCCTGCCATCTCGCACCACTGCTACCTCTTGCCATCTGTCATCATCTTCAGCGTTAGTGCTCCCTCTCCTGGGTCTAGGAGGTTCCCAGCACAGGGACCCGGGGTCCAAAGGACACGCTCTGCTCCAGGTTGTTCTTCTTGATGGTAGCAAGGTCCCCCCCAACCTCTGCAGGATTAACCCTTATAAACCTAGCTGGATGGCAAAACTGACCAATCCCCCTGGTAGGCCACAGTCACCTAGTTTGCATAGTAATTGACCAATCCCTGCAAGGGTTTTACGTACCTTATTTGCATAGTAAACTGCCCAGTGCCTTGGCAACACTGGATCCTAGCAAATCATCTTGGCAGAGCTACAAACCCAGGGCCAGGAAGGCCATGTATGAAGAGAAACCCATTGCCCTGCAGAGGCCTCAAAGACTGGCACTCTGTGTCTTCCCGCTCCTTCCTCCTGGCCTCTTCTTGACCTCAGATGGCTGTCATAGTCTAAGGGGAGCAGAGAGTGAAAGATCACAGCAGCTCTGTAAGTCCCCCTTTCTGTGGGAAAGCAAATGCCTTCCCAGGCCCTCCTTCAGCGGACGCTGTCACGTGACCACCCCAGCTGCAAGGAACTCTGGGACATCAAGGTCTAGCCTTTCAGCCTCTAGCACAGAGCAGTGATTCCCAGACAGTCCTCTGGAGGCCTTGTTCAAGTCAGCGCTGGGACTAATTCAGTCCATCAAGGGTGAGGTCTGAGAATTTGCATGTTTAGAAAGTTGCAGGAGATGCCGCCGATGCTGCTGTCCCTGGTCCAGGAAGCACACTTGGAGACCCAGAGGTAGGGAAGGCTGGGGAGTCGGCGAGAAAGAATAGGCATTGATGAACCAACATCCCCGAGTCTCAACCATGCACACTCAAAGAGAATCCGGTGACAGTCTGAACCACCTCCCAGAAAAATCCTTCCGCAGGGTCCCAAGGCTCCCCTTTGTCTATAGACCCCCTTCAAGGTCTGTGGCCTCGGGAGGATTTCAGTGCTAACCCTCAGCCCGCAGCCTCACTTCCCTTCCTGGGGAACACTGTGAAGAGCTGGAGCAAGGGTGGCCTGGGCCCGGACCCCCATAGGGGGCTGAGGGCCTCCTGGGCATGGTGGGTCTTCATCCCCTTTGCCTGTCCTCTGAAGCCAGTGCCCCCTCTTCAACGGGACGGGTGCATTCTAGCAGTGGCCTCAGACCTCTCTAACACACCCCACAGTGGGAACGTGTCTGTGCCTGGAGAGGTGGAGGTGGAAACAGATGTGCAGCAGGTCTGATACTTAGTCTCGCTGGGTGCCAAGCACTCTTGACTTGTTCTCTTCTGTTTTTTGATGCTGAGCAGTACGTACGTTAAAGATTCACGACTCAGCAGTGGTTCTCTGACAGATTGACACCTGTTGTATTTGAGAGCGCCCACAGTGTCAGTAAAGGAGCCCTGGTGGCACAGTGGTGAAGCGCTCAGCTGCTAACTGAAAGGTCGGCAGTTCAAATCCACTAGCTGCTCCTTGGAAATCCCATGGGGCAGTTCTGCTCTGTTCTATAGGGTCGCTATGAGTCCAACAGCAGTGGGTTTGGTTTTTTTAATATAGTGCCAGTAAAGGAGCCCAGGTGGGGCAATGGTTAAGCACTCAGCTGCTAACGAAAAGGTCAGTGGTTCACACCCACGAGCCGCTCCACGGGAGAAAGATGTGGCAGTCAGCTTCTGTAAAGATCACAGCCTTGGAAACCCTATGGGGCAGTTCTCCTGTGTTCTATAGGGTTGCCATGAGTGGAATTGACTCGACAGCAATGGGTTTGATTTTTCTCTTGGTAATAGTGTGAGTGGCTTCCGATGCTGTGATCCACATCCCTCCTTGAATCGAGGAGCCCAGGGGAAGGGTTGAAGGTAGAGACGAGAGAGAGTGTGTGTGTGTGAAGGAGGTCTCTGTCTCTTAGTCGGCCTCGCTAAACAAGTAGTTCTTAATCCCCTGGAACTCACGGACTCCTTCCTTCATTCATTAATTTATTCACTCGTTTCACTCACAGATATTTCTTGGGGATCTATTATGTTGCCGACAGTGCTGGGAGCTCAGGAGAAATAATGAGCAGACTGAGACGAGGCCCCACAGGCCTCCATAGTCCCCCAGGCCTCACCATAGTCCCCCAGGCCTCGCCGTAGCCCACAGCCTCACCATAGCCCCCCAGGCCTCTCCATAGCCCCCCAGGCCTCTCCATAGCCCCCCAGGCCTCACCATACCCCACCTCGG
>NW_004444143.1:2639091-2662838 GCF_000243295.1 Trichechus manatus latirostris
TGGGTCAGGCTGCCTTAGGAAGGGGGTGACTTCTGATCAGTCTGGGTCAGGCTGCCTTAGGAAGGTGGGTGACTCTGCCAGGCAGTTTTCTTGCTGACAGCTGATGGCTCCAGCACTCCTTGCAGCTGGGGGAGTAAGTCCTCCCTGAAGGGGCGTCTGGGTGACATAGGACATGGTCTGCCACCAATAACATCTGACCCCAGCTGGAAGTGGGCAGTAGGGTTGGGAGAGGGAGCCGTCAGCGCTGCAGGAAGAGCTGGAGTTCAGCAGGTGAGAGGTCTCGGCTGGGGTCGCCCCTGCTCTATGCACAGGCACGCTGGTGAGCCTGAATGCGCTGTGGGGCTTCCAGATCCTCCCTAGGAAGGCAGCGCCGCTGGCTGTGGAGGAGGGTGAGTGTAAAATCAGCCCGAGTCTGAGAGAAGGATCTGCTGAACCCAGAAGTGAGAGGAACCAACCACAAAAGAGGGCTCTGCGGCTGGGAGCTCCTATTTGCATGCAGACAATTGATGCTAATTGCAAATCATTCTTATCTACTCATTAAAGCTGCTTCCTGAGGTTTTCTCCTAGGCAACCGGGCTTCAGCGTGGAACCGCATCTCCAAAAATGGGGTGCTCAAGGTGATTTGGGTGGTACTGGGAGGAAAATGTTTTATTCTAAATGGATATACGTTTGCTTTAATGAGTGTCAAGAAAAAGTGTTACCAGCCCATCACCTGATTTTAGATATTATTGCCTTGAGCAAGTTAAGGAACATAAAATGAGTTGATTTAAAGAAACACAGTGGCAGTGGGTAAGCCTGTGGACTCCGGAGGCGGCCCGCACCCTGGCTGCATGGCGTTGGGCATGTGACCCGACCTCTCCGGGGCTCAGTCCCCTCATCTGTGAAGTGGGGGATAAATAACGGTGACTACCTCATAGGGATGTGGTGGTATTAAATGAGCAAATGTTTGCAAAGCCGGTAGAATGGTGCCTGCCAGGGACCTGCCAGGGACCCTAAAGCTTGGAGGTCCTTAGAATCACTGGGTTGTTTGCAGAAAAGAGGAGACCCTGCCTCAGACCAAGTAAATCAGAATGCCCCCAGGGCCAGGCCCTGTGATAGGCGGTGCTGAAGACACCGGGGGACTGAGACAGCCCGAGGCCCTGCCCTCTCAGCGCTCAAAGTTCAATGAGGGTGACAGACCCGTCCCCAGACACTGACAGCCCAGACGGGTCGGGGTCGGGACGGGGGAGGTGCAGGCACAGGGGTCGGGGCTGGGACGGGGGAGGCGTGGGGCACAGGGGTGGCGTGGGGCACAGGGGTCGGGGCCGGGGCCGATACGGGGGAAACGAGGTGGAGGGGTCGGCCCGACCAGGGAGGCGTAGGACAGAGGGGTAGGGCCGGGACGGGGGAGGCGCAGGCGGAGGGGTCCGGGGTGGGACTGGAGAGGCGCAGGGAACTGTGGGAGCCCAAAGGCGGGGTCTGACCCAGTTGTGGCAGGGATCCTCCTGGAGAGGGAGGTAGCTGAGACCTGAATGAACAATCTGAGCCAGCTGTGTTCAAGTCGCTCTGCATCTCACCCCCCCTCGCCCTCTGGTCCTCCCAGAATCTGCTTCCTTAGGCACAGGTCCCCAGGCAGTCACCGAGCAGCTGCTAGGTGCCAGACCTGGGCCCCAGGTGCCTACACGTGCCTGTACCCGGCTCAGGCCGCTGCCCACACCACCCCTCACCCCGGGGGGCCCAACCTTCTGCGCCTGCACCAGCTCCTCGCCGGCAGGCACCTTGGGGTGTCTCGCCGTTATTGGGCAGGCCCGGCCGAGGTGCGGAACACCTGCCCTCACCTCTGCTGCCTCAGCACTACGGACCTCGGACTGTGTATTTATTCGCTCAGCACGCACCTTTGTGCGCTGGCCCGAGCTGGGAGCTCAGCAAACACCGCAGACAGGCCCCGCTGCTGTGGCTCGCGCGTGCCAGGGGAGACAGCAAGCACAGGATTACAAACACAGTGAATTAATTACGCTGGGGAAGCCTGCCGAGAGACCACTGGGATCTGAGAGTGGATGTAGTGGAAGGCCCCAGGGACATCTAATCTGGCCTGGGGGCAGAGATCATTTCCCTGAGGAGGTGTTGTTTCCAAGAAGGATGCGAGGGATGAGGAGGGGGGCAGGTGACAAGGGATGAGGAGGGGGGCAGGTGACGGGGGATCCTTGACCTGGAATGCAGTTATGCAGACGTTCGCTTGGTTAGCAAAAACACCAGTTGCAAGGATTCCGACTCACGGCAGCCCCGTGTGTGTCAGAGTAGAGCTGTGCTCCATAGGGTTTCAGTGGGTGATTTTTCAGACATAGATTGCCAGGCCTTTCTTCTGAGACACCTCTGGGTGGACGTGAGCCTCCAGCCTTTTGGTTAGCAGCCGAGCACATGAACCATTTGCGCTTTCCAGGGACTCCCGTTTGCTTGTAACTATTGGTTAAATAGCGTATACCGTGTTCTGCGCATGTAGCTGTAAACAGACTTTCTGACAATTTTAAAAGGAGAGGAGATGTGGTGGGAGAGGGTGTACCCATCAGAGGAGGTAGCATGTGCAGAGGCCCAGGTCGGGGGGTGGGTACCCGTCATGTCACAGAATGCAGGCCCCTGGGCTCGGGTGTAGAGACTGAGGGGGCAGCTGATGGGAGGCTGGGGAGGTCCGTGGGGGCCAGACCGTACATGGCCCTGTTGGCCTCCTTACGGAGTTCGAATTGATCCTAAGAACGGTGACCAGCAATGAAAAGTTTCAGCAGAAAGGGTGACGCAGCCAGATTTGTGCTTTTGAAAGATGGTGCTGGGTGCGGGGTGATGGGAGGGAGTGAGACTGGAGGTCAGGTCTCGGGGAGGGGGCTGAGGCGGAGATCTGAGTGAGAAGGGATGGGGGGCCCTGGATGGGAGAACAGAACAACTGTGGATGCCTCAGCAGGGGACGTTGTCGGAATGGACATGGTGAGTCTAACCAGTGCCAGCAAGCTGTTTTAAGACCGCTAAGCGTCTAGAAAGGAGCCCTGGTAGTGCAGTGGTTTAAGCACTCGTCTGCCAACCAGAAGTTTGGCGGTTCAAACCCACTAAGCTGCTCCACGGGAGAAAGATGTGGCAGTCTGTTTTTGTAAAAATTTTTAAAAAAGCTGTTGCCATCGAGTTGATTCTGACTCACAGCGACCCCATAGGACAGGATAGAACTGCCCCATAGGGTTTCCAAGGAGCGGCTGATGGATTCCAACTGCCGACCTTTTGGTTAGCAGCCGAGCTGTCAACCACGGAGCCACCAGGGTTCCATAGGGTCTCTCAGAGGAGATGATATTTTGAAAGAAGCGAGGGAGTGAGCCACATGGATAGCATTCCTGACGGAGGAAACAGCTAATGTAAAGACCCTGTGAGGCAGTTCTGCTCTGTCGTGTGGGGTCATTACGAGTCGGAACTGACTCCACAGCGCACAGAAACCGAAGCGCCTAGAGGCTGCGGCCAGACTGGGAACGTTTGAGATTCTTGGGAGAAGGGGAGGGTAGGGCGGGCTGGACAGCCCAGAGGACAATGTCACGTTCACCCACCGCCACCCAGCACCCACGTGTGCCAGGTATGTCCCACACACTGCGCCACAGCAGGGAGCAAAGTAAGGCCCCTCCCTCGGGGCGCTGACGTCCCGCTGGACAGAGGGCGAGACAGACAGCTGAACGAGCGTGTCGCATGCCAGGTGCTGCTCAGTGCCCTGGAGAAAAACCCTGAGGCTGAACCTGTATGACCTGCTCTGGGAGTGGGAAGCTGGCCCAAGAGGCTGGAGCAGACTGGGCCAGGGGGAGAGTGGCAGGCGGTTGGATTGGCAAGGCGGGTGACAGTCAGGTCCCAGCGGGCAGACTGACCGTGCTCAGGTGTTGGGAGCCATGGGAAGCGAGGTTTTTAAGAACCAGTCTGGGCTACTCTGGGGAAAATGGACTCTGGGAGGTAGGGTGAGTGGAGGGCAGAATGCCAGGGCTGCCAGGAACGAGTGGGCCTTGCCATGCCCTAACAGGGAGCCCCCACCCACAGCCTTCCCTGGGCTCCCGGCCTTGCTGTGGAAGCCGCTGCAGCCTGTAACGTGTGCCTCTAGCGACTTCACAGACACTCCCCCAGACATTCATCATGGGAGCCCAGCTGCCAGGCACACAGCCAGGCGCCAGTGCCCGCTGTGGGCGCCACGGTGGGCTGTGCTCCTGGGCTGGCAGCCACCCGGCCCCCCGCCCTCCCCTGCGGCAGCGCACACTCAGGCCTGCAGAGCAATCTGTCAGAGCTGTTACGGGGAGAGCAGGGCGCCACGTGGAGGAGCTGCCTGGGCATTCCCAGGTGAGCTGGAAGCACGTGGCTCGCTTCCCCACAAGTCTCCGGGATTCCCTTCTGGGGACACATCCCTGAAAGGTAATCTGGGGGCCTTGGGATCAGCTGGGGCCCACCCTGCCTGGGGGAGACGTCCCTGTATTAGTGAGGAGGTTGGGATCACACATTACAGACCTCCTCAGAAAGTCACAGTCAGCTTGAACAGAGGAGCCCAGGCTGCCCCTGAAACACAGGAAGGAGGGAGCCACACAGATGTCTGCAGGAAGGAGAGGCAGTGCAGAGGCCCTGAGTGGTGGTGTCTGTGGTGTGTTTGAGGATCTGCTCCCGTGTGGCTGGAGCAGAGAGAGAGAGAGTTGGAGATGCTGAGGGCAGAGGGAACGGGGCAGATTGTGTGGGGCCTAGTGGGCCACGGTGGGGGCTTTACCCTTTACCCTGAGTGAGACGGAGCAGAGGAGGGATGTGACCTGACTCAGGAGTTCACAGGCTCCCTCTGCTGCTCGTGGGAGCAGACTGAGGGGAGGGAGAGAAGGTAGGGAGCCCACGTGGAGGTGGTGAGCAGGGTTTGAATTCTGGCTCTGTTTTGAACCAATGAACCTTTCCCCATATCCCCTCTGCTTCCGCTCTCTGAGGACCTGCCCCTTCTGCTCCTCAGGCCACAGGGTAGAAGGTGGCCACTCCACAGCTCCCACATTGAAGGCCAGGGTTTCCAGCCACTCCCAGGGACTGATTCAATTCTCACGCCCCGTCCCAGACAAGTGACAGAGGATGAGATTGGTCAGTAGTTCAGGCCAGGTGGGGATGGTCCTTCTGGAGCATGCCTTAGGGTTTATGGGTGAGCAGTGTAATTGCCAGGCTCTGGCCTCAGACTGCCTGTGTCCACGTCACAGCCCTGTTGCTTACCACTGTGTGATCTTCATCAGGCTCCTTGTTTCTTTGAGGCTCTATTTCCTCATCTGTAAAATGGGGGCAGTGATAGGATCTGCAGTGTACGGTTGTGAGGCTAAGCCAAGATCATGCATTTAAAGTACCTAGCATAGGGCCTGAGACATAGCTGGGGTTCAGAAATACCAGCTGCTGCTGGGTTTTGTTTTTATTTATTACATATTTATCATTATTATCGTTGTTACTGAGAGTCAGTGCGGGGTGGTGATTAAAAACGTCTTCTCTTAAGCCAGATCACCTAGATTTGAATCCTAGCTCTACCCGTCTTAGTTCCCTAGTGCTGCTATAATAGAAATACCACAAGTGGATGACTTGAACAAGCAGAAATTTATTCTCTCCCACTTTAGGGGGCTAGAAATCCAAATTCAGGGCACTAGCTCCAGGGGAAAGCTTTCTGTCTCTGTTGGCTCCGGGGGAAGGTCCTTGTCATCAATCTTCCCCTGGTCTAGGAGCTTCTCAGTGCAGGGACCATGGGTCCAAAGGATGTGCTCTACTCCTGGCTCTTCCTGCTTTGTGGTAATGAGGCGTCTCTCATCTCTGCTCGATTCTCTTTTTTATATCCCAAAAGAGATTGACTCAGTATGCAGCCCAATCCTATAGATTGTGTCCTGCCTCATTAACATAACTGCCTCTAGTCTTGCCTCATTAACATCATCCAAAAAACCCATTACCGTTGAGTCAATTCCAACTCATAGCAACCCTGTTGGATAGAGTAGAACTGCCCGATAGGGTTTCTAAGGAGCGGCTGGTGGATTCAAACTGCTAACCTTTTGGTTAGCAGCCCAACATTTAACCACTGTGCCACCAGGGCTCCATTAACATCATAGAGGTTAAGATTTACAGCATGGAAGATAATCACATCAGATCTCAAAATGGTGGACAACCACACAATACTGAGAATCGTGGCCTAGCCAAGTTGACACTTTTTGGGGGGACACAGTTCTGTCCATAACAACCCCCTACCAGCTGCGTGATTTGAAGCAAGTTATTTATTTTCCCTGGGCCTCAGTTTCCCTCCCTGAAACATGAGGATAATGGTAGTTGCTGCCCCATGGGGCTGCTGGGGCAATTAAATGAGGTGAGGCCTGTACGACGCTCAGAATAGGGCCTGGCCACGTGCACGAGCTCAGTGCCCTCAGCAATGCTCCTGCCCCTGCACCCTCACTGCCCTCCCTCTCTTTGTGCCTGTTACCCCAAACCACCCGTCAGGCCCCGTCAGTAAGTCCCAGGCTCAGTGGACCAGAAGCATGACACGTGCTTATGCAACTGGTGCTACTTCCCTGTCCAGCCTGTGGTTTTTATTTATTTAAGCCTCAGAGCCTTTCTTTCCAACATCATAAATGCTCCCTTCAGATATAAGACAGGTAAGCACAGAGCTTCTTGGGTCCAAGCTGAGGGTGAGGTACACAGAGCAGGACCCACACAGGGTTCTGCCTGAGCCCAGAGCCCGGGCCTTTAGCCCCTGGACACGCCACCTGTGTTTATAGCTGTGGGCCTGTGCTGAGCACGTTGCATATAGGCTGTCATTTCTCAGATGAGGAGACTGAGGCTCCCTGAGGGAAGGGTCTCAGCCTAAGACTTCAGTGTGTAGACTGTGGAGCTGGGGTTGGAACCTGGGTCCGGCGAACAGCAGAGCCCGTGTGGTTATCTGCCACACTTAGCTGCCATGTTTTTCGTGCCGAAAAACTGAGGCCTAGGGTGGGCTCATGGCCATGCTGGTGCTGGAAAGAGAGAGTGTGTTCACTCTGTGTTAAGGTGAGGACCCCACCGTGTGTGACACATCTGGCACGGTTCATGATCCTTGGGTGTGGGGCAGGGCGCCCTCCTCAGAGAGCTGGGTCAAGATGCACAGCATATTCAGGGGAATAGTTATTTGTTGAGGCCCTACTGTACATGAGGTACCATCCTGAGTACCAAAAAAATAAATAAACCTGTTGCCGTCAAGTCGATTCTGACTCATAGCAACCCTATAGGGCAGACTAGAACTGCCCCATACAGTTTCCAAGGAGTGGTGGGTTCGAACTGCTGACCTTTTGGTTAGCAGCCAAACTCCAGGGCTCCTTCTTGAGTACAGCCTGGGGAAATTCCTGAGGGTTGTGGAGGTTGAAGACAAGGGCCAGTCATGAAAATCTTTGGCTGCAAGTAACAGAAAATCCTAGCTCAATTGGAAGAAGTTTATTATCTCATATAAGAAGTGATCCCCCCCCTAAAAAAAAAATACTCTTCTGAGGTAGAGACAGGTTAATTTATCGACTCAGGGACCCAGGTTTTGTTCTGCCTTTCTCAGCCTCGGGCTGGCTTCCCTCACAGCCTCAAGGGGACTGTCACGCAACCAGACAGACAGTATCTAGAGGAGTGTTGTTCTCTCCAGGTGGGTTGGCTTTTTTTTAACAGCAAAAAAATCTTCCCTGGAAGCCCCCCAGCGGACCATCCCCACGCACACCCCTGACATCTTAGCTGGCCAGAAATGGGTCACAAGCCCACCTTCCTTCCCCACCCCCCAATCACCTCTTGTGTTTTTTCAGCTCACGAAGGTGAAATACGCCTGTTGACAAGGCACAGAAATATGTACTGTATGTAGGAAGTGCAAGTTAGGTTTAAAATCAGTTATGATGCATAGATGCATTCATTGAGTGGACTCTGCAGCCATTGAAGAAGGCGATGCAGGCTCGTATTACTGATGTGGAGAGGTCGCCACGATGTTGTTAAGTATGAAAGCCAGTGTGCAGAACAGACTTCTGATATGTCACCATTTATGTTAAAAAAAAAAAAAAAAAAACAATGAAGATATATACTCATTCTCACACAGCATGCGCGTATATGCACGGATTTTCTGTTGAAGAAAGAGTGGACTATGGTTGCCTCCAGGAGGGAGACGGAGGTGTCAGGTGGCCTGTGTCCATTTATCTGGTTTAATTGGAGCTTATTCTGTGCCTGTTCCCCCATCATTACTACCTCCACAGATAACCAGTTAGTGTACACCCCTCCAGAGATTTTTCTCCAAGCCTGTAGCAGCCCAGTTCTTTCAAGCATTTTGACCGTTACCCAAAACAGGAAAAGCATTTTACATGGCAATCCAGCATGGACATCTGTAATTAAGTTTCACAAAACTAATTACCCTTATCTCACATGATGCACACTGACAATGTTAATTCTAGTCTGCTTTTCTCCCCCCCCCTTGATAATAGTAAGGGATCGCGAAATTGATTTCGTGACCTAGTGCTGGGAAAACACTGCATTTTTTTTTAAATAATAATAATCATGTAGAGTGTCGTGAAAAAGAGGAAGACCCTCAACAAGATGGACCGACACAGTGGCTGCAGCAGTGGCTCAGCGTAACAATGATAGTGAGGATGGCGCAGGATCGGGCAGCGTTCCGTTCTGTCATACGTAGGGTCGCTATGAGTCAGAAGCAACTCAACGGCCCTAACAACAACATACATGTATATATATACATACACACAAACACACATTTTTTTAAAAAAGAAAAAGGACAGAGTGGTTCTTTACACCTTCCTTATTTTCATTTACCATAGTTCGGACATCCGCTCTCATCCATAAACTGAAATCTACCTCATTCTTTCCATTGGCCGCATAGGTTTTTTCATATAGATGTGCCAAAATTGACCTGTTAATGCCCTATTAAAAGGCATTTCCAGTGTTTCTTGATTACTAATGATGCTGCAGTGACCGTCCTTTATGTTCCATACGCTTCTGCAGGTTTTTTTGTGATGTGAATTTCTGAGAGGTCAGGTGACAGGCTTATGTTACTCGTCCTTCAGGTCTCAGCTCAGATACTACTGCCTCCTTGTGGAAGCCTTCCAGTGGTTCATTCCCAGTGTTACACATTCCAATGGCTCCCTGGACATCCCCCGACCAACACACGACCTTTGCCCCATTAATAGATGTTGCTAAATTTTTGACAGTGTATATAGTTGGATCTTACTTTTTAATGCCAGTCCAGTAATCTCTGCCTTTTGATTGGAGTGTTTAAACCGTTTATGTTTAATTATTTGATATGGTTGGATTTAAATTTGCCATTTTGCCGTTTGTTTTCCGTATGTCTACCATCTTGTTTCTCTGTTCTTCTTTGACTGCCTTCTTCTGTGTTAAATATTTGCTGTTTTTGTTTTTAAATATTTTTTAAGTATTTTTTGAGTTATTTTATTAATGGTTGCTCTAGGGATTACAATTTGCATCCAAGTTTGTCACAGACTAATTCAGATTAATATTAATTTGATTCCAGTAAAATATAGAAGCTTTTCTTCAACTAATCTCCATTCCCTCCTCTCTCCTTTGTATTATTTTTGTAGCATATATTACAGGTATGTATGTTACAAACTCATCAGTATAGTATTGTAATTACTGCTTTATATAATTTCGTGTCTTTAAGGAAGTTGAGAAGAAATAAAATAATAAATCTGTAGAGTCTTTTATTTTAAGCCACATACTTAACTATTGTGTGCTTCATTTCTCCTTGGGGATTGAGGTCATCATCCAGAGTCTTTTTTTCCCAGCCTGAGGACTTCCTTTATTATTTCCTGCGAGGCAGATCTGCTCAGTGTACTCTCTCAGTCTTTGTTTATCTGGTGATAACTTTATTTTGCCTCCATGTTTGAACAGTGTTTCGCTGGGGGTAGAATTCTTGGTTGCAATTCTTTTGGCACTTTGAAAATGTTGTTCCGTCGCCTTCTGGTCTCCGCTGTTTCCAATGAGAAGTCAGCTATTATTGTGTTGATGGTCCTCTGTCTGTGATCAATCTGCTGCTGCTTTCCAAATTTGTATCTTAGTGTTTGCCTTTCAGCTGATTGCCTAGGTGTGAATCTCTGTGTATTTATCCTGCTTGGGGTTTGTTAAGCTTCTTAGGGGTGTAGGTTAATGTTCTTCATCAGATTTGGGAAGTTATCAGACATAATTTCTTCAAATGTTTCTTCTGCCTCCCTCTCTCCTCTCCTTCTGAAACATTCATTGCACGTATGTTAGTACTCCTGATGCTGAACCAAACTCTTTGAGGTTCTGTTTACTTGTCTTCAATTTTTTTTTCTCTCTTTTCAGATTATGTAATTTCTATTGGTCTGTCGATAAAGTCGCTGTGAGTCGGAATCGACTTGACGGCAGTGGGTTTTGCTCTTCACGTTCACTGTCTCTTCTCTCTTGAATGGGCTGTTGAACACATTTAGTGAATTTTTCATTTAAGTTATTGTACTTTTCAACTACAGAATTTCCGTTCTTTTTTTATCATTTTTTCTCTTTCTTGAACATCTGTTTGTTGATTCATTGTTGTCATACTTTCTTTTAATTCTTTAAAAAAAATTTCTTTTTTTTAGTTCTTTGAGTATGTCTATAATAGCTGCTTTGAATTTTGTTTGCTAAATCCAACATCTCTGGTAACACTGAGAGACAGTTTCTATTGTCTGCTTATTTTTTCTGAATATGAATTATACTTTCTTGCCTCTTTGTGTGTCTCTTTTTTGTTAAAAACTGGACATGTCAGAGAATATATTGAAGCAACTCTGGATTCTCCTTACTTTCCACTTGAAGGTTGTGATTGTTGCTGTTCTGTTTGTTTCTTTGTTTGGGCTCACTCTGTGAAGTCTGTACCCTGCAGTGTGTAGCTGCTGTCTCTTCTTGGTTTATTGTTGTTATTTTTATTTTTAAGATTGGCTTCCTAAAGGTCATGGAAGCCGCATAGACACATGCAAACTCCCTGAGGGACAGAATTGCTGGGCGGAGGGCTGTGGGGACCGTGGTCTCGGGGAACATCTAGCTCAATTGGCATGACACAGCTTATAAAGACAATGCTGTACATTCTACCTTGGTGAGTAGTGTCTGGGGTCTTAAAAGCCTGTGAGTGGCCATCTAAGATACTCCACTGGTCTCATCTCTTCGGGAGCAAGGGAGAATGAAGAGAACAGGATACAAGGAAAAGATTAGTCCAAAGGACTAATTGTCCACAGCTACCAAGGCCTCCACCGGACTGAGTCCAGTACAGCTAGATGGTGCCCGGCTACCACCACTGACTGCTCTGACCAGGATCACAACAGAGGGTTCTGGACAGAGCTGGAGAAGGATGTAGAGCATAATTCTAACTCACAAAAAAAAGACCAGATTTACTGGCCTAAAGGAGACTGGAGAAACCTCAAGAGTATGGCCCCCAGACACCCTTTTAGCTCAGTGGTGAAGTTACCTCCGAGCTTCACTGTTCAGCCTGGGAGTGGACAGCCCCGTGAAACCAAATGAGACCAACGAGGTACAGGAGTCCAGTGACAAGGGCCAGAAAGCAGAAGGGGACAAGGAAACTGGTGATAGGGAACCCAAGGTTGAGTAAGGATATTGTTGATGTGTTGTGAGACTGTTAACCATTGTCATAGGGCAACATGTGTAGTAACTGTTAAATGAGAAACTATTTTGTTCTGCAAGCCTTCATCTTAAGTGAGAATAACAGCACAATTGGAAGAGTGTAGTCAATGTCACTGAACTGTGTATGTAGAAATTTTCGAAACAGTGTATCTTTGGCTATGTGTATTTTCACCAAAAAAAAAAAAAAAGGTTGAGAATTTAGAGAGTTAATATGTTATGGGGTTGTTAACCAATGTCATAAAACAACATGTGTACTACTGTTTCATGAGAAACTATTTGTTCTGTAAGCCTTCACCCGAAGTACAATAAAATATTAAAAAAAAAAGAAAAGAAAAGAAATAATAAAAAATCCACCAAAAGATTGGCTTCCTAGGGGTCACCCTATGTCTGTGTAGATTAGAGGTCAGCCAGTGATTGCACAGAGGTTGTGCTCAACCACCTTGAGCTAGTGAGGCTTCTGTTCTCTGCCGACGGATCCGAGTGTGCCTCATAAAGGAATGCAGTCAGTAGTCAGGCCGTTTTCAAGGCTGCCATTGGGCCACTGTGAGTCTCCTGTGCACCGTCTCAGAGTCGGCCAGAAGCATGTGGCCGTCTCGGGCTCTCTGTGGTTTTAGCTGTATGTGAATATGCTTGTCCCAATCACAACCCCAACCTCAGACTGGGAGAGTCATTGAACCTCCCTTGTTGCCTGCCTCCCAGATTGTCACTTCCAGTAACAAAGCCACTGGGCACAGGCAGCACCCACTGCCCAATTCAGTGAGCCTACTTCAGCTGTGGCATAGCAGCCGCTGCCTCTTACGGCCTGCCCCAGCTCTGGCATAGCAGCGGCTGCCTCTTACGGCCTGCCCCAGCTCTGGCAGAGCAGCCGCTGCCTCTTACGGCCTGCCCCAGCTCTGGCATAGCAGCGGCTGCCTCTTACGGCCTGCCCCAGCTCTGGCAGAGCAGCTGCTGCTTCTTCCAGCTGCTGCTTCTTACGGCCTGCCCCAGCTCTGGCAGAGCTTCCTGGGTTCAGCGGGCTGGCATGGGAATGCAAAGAGCTCCAGCCAGAACATGGCAAATTCCCACTGTCCTTATCCAAGCTTCAGCAATTTTCAAGCATAAGTGTGTCTCTGATTTTTGTATGTATTTGGTCAGTCAAGTTCCATAGTGCTGAAACAGTTGTTTTTGTCAGTTCTGTCCTTTTAGGTGAGAGGACTTGTCTGTCTCCTTCAGCCATAGTCCAGAGTCCCACCTCTTAATATTGTTAAATTGACTTTCAAAAAAGGATGCACTGATTTATACTCCAAGGGTATTAATTTTCTCATTGAATACCCCTTTCTTGAAATGGAATTGGAATTTCATTAAAAACTTTTAAAAAGTTGATTTGCCTAAGCAGGGTACACATTTGGGTCACCAAGAGTTGGGTCCCAGCTGACGGAACTAGGTTCATTGTAGCATTGATTCAACAGGAATTAAGAGCTTGGAATATCAAGCTGTGGTCTTAGATTAGATCAGCTGGAATGGTATATGATGTATAGCAGGTGCTCAAAAAACATTTGATGAATGAATAGGCTATGTGGCATAACATATTCTTAAGTTTAAAAGAACATAAATTTCAGAACAGTGTGTTAGTATGATCCCAATTATGTAAAAACATAACCCTTCCATCCCCTAAAAACAGTCCTTTACCTCTGATTGTGCACACGTCTATTTCTAATGCTCAGGAAAAGGTTAAGAAAGAAATAGAGCCATGGGTACCTCGAGAGTTGGACGGGACCCCCAGTTTCAGCTGTGTAGGTTTGCCCCGGACAAGGGAACCCTGGGGGTGTGTCCACCCATGGGGGAGGAGGGTGCCTTTTTTAGATTCCCACAGAGACACAGAGACATGGGATGTGCTTGCCGGGAATTTCCAGGGTGAGATTGCAGCCATGCAGGCGGCTTTACGTTTTCTCTGTATAGACTTCTGTATTGTTGGGATTTTTCACGGCAATGATGTATTTGCGTGTCACTTGTGTAAATGAACTTTTTTGTTTCCCAAGAGTAAATTTAAACAGATAAGCTTTGCCAGATGTGGAATGGGCTTCATTTTTTTTTTTTTTTTTTTTTCATTTTTTTTTCGTTTTTGCTTTGCAGCGACATGGGCTCAAGGGCTGGCTGCCCCTCTCAGGTTTACAAAGCTGCCAGCGCGGAGACTCCTCGGCCCTCCCAGCTGGCGCAGGCCAGCCCTTTCCAGCTCTCCACCTCTGTCCCCAAGTCCTTCTTCTCCAAGCAGCCTGTGCGCAGTAAGCACCCAGCAGGGTGGAAGAGAACTGATGAGCCCCCGCCACGGCCACTTCCCTTCACTGACCCGAAGAAGTAAGTGCCTGAACGCCCAGCAAGCCACCTGCGAGAGTCGAGCCTGGGCATCCCTGGGGCAGGGCAGAGGGTGGTGCTTCACTCGCTGCTTCAGCAGCTAAGTCTGTGCCAGGTGCTGGTCTGCACACTGGGATACAGCTGTGAACCAGACAGACGAAGATCCCTGCCTTCAGGGAGCTGACATTCTGGCTGGGGAGCCAGACAATAAATAGGGTAAACAGGAAAAGCAGAAAGTAGGTCAGGTGGCGCTCAGCACTGTTGGTATCTGGGTGAAGAGTCTCCCCGGCAGAGAGAACAGTGGCTGCAGAGACCCTGGGGCAGCAGCGTGGTTGGCCTGGGAGAGGAAGGCCAGCGTGGCAGGAACAGTGTGAGCAAGGGGAGTGCTGGTGGGACGTGAGGTCGGAGAGGCCGTGGGGGCAGAGCATGTGGGGTCTCGTGGGCCATCTGTGGGGGCTGTGGCTTTGGTTCTAAGTGAGGATGTGCAGCAGAAGAGGGACGTGATCTCACAGGTGGTGTCCTGGCATCCTAGAGCTGCCGTGAGAATTCCGTAAACTGGACGGCTTAAAACAGCAGACGTGCACTGTCTCACGGCTCTGCAGGTGAGAAGGCCAGGATCAAGGTGCTGGTTGGGGCCTGCCCGCTGACGGCTCTGAGGGAAGACCCTCCTTGCCTCTTTGTAGCTTGGATGGTTCCTGGCAACCCTTGGTGTTACTTGACTTGTAGACGCATCACTTCCATCTCTGCCTCTGCGGTCACGTGGCTTTCTTCCTGTGTGTCTCTTCCCATCTTGTAAGGACACCTGTCTTCACTGGATTGAGGGCCCACCCTGCTGCGCTGTGACCTCATGTTAATTTATCACATCTGCAGTGACCCTGTTGCCAAATAAGGCCACGTTCTGAGGTTCCGGGAAGGGCGTGAATTTTGAGGGAACGCCGTTCAAACAGGTGTCATCAGCACCAAGCCAGGTGGCTGAAGAGCTTGCCCAGGGAGGGAGTGTGGTGGCTAGAGGGGACAGGCTTAGGACCAGCCCAGAGCCCTGCACTGGAAGGAGCCGGCAGAGGAGGCTGAGAAGGGGCAGCCAGTGCAGGCGGAGGAGCCGGGGGGTCAGGGCGAGGGACCAGGTCAGAGCATAGGATGGGGCCTCACAGAGGGCCCTCACAAGGGTTCAGGAGAGAAGGGTAGGTCGGGAATTGGAGGCAGCAAACAGGCACAGCTCATCTGAGGGGCTCTGCCATAAAAAGAAAGAGAAAAAGGTATGTGGTTAAGAGAGTTTTGTTTTGTTTTAAGATAGGAAAAGGTAATATCTAACATTTGCTGACACCCGCCGCATACCAGGCTCGGTTCTACGTTCTGTTACATGCATGAATTCACTGAGTCTTCCTAACAGCCCTGTGAGAGATGAGGGAACTGAGGCTTAGGGTCACACGTAGGTAAGGGATGGCGCTCAGACCCGAGCCCAGGGAGCCTGGTAGAAGACCCCTCCTCTGTCGGGCACAGGGGGCCCTGTCCACCTCCTCCCTGTTCTGTCGGGCATGGGGGGGCCCTGCCTGCCTCCCCCCTGCTCTGTCGGGCACGGGAGGCCCTGCCTGCCTCCTCCCTGCTCTGTTGGGAACGGGAGGCCCTCCCCGCCTCCCCCCTGCTCTGTCGGGCACAGGGGCCCTGCCCGCCTCCCCCCTGCTCTGTCGCGCACAGGGGCCCTGCCCGCCTCCCCCCTGCTCTGTCGGGCACGGGAGGCCCTGCCCGCCTCCTCCCTGCTCTGTCGCGCACAGGGGCCCTGCCCGCCTCCTCCCTGCTCTGTCGGGCACAGGGGCCCTGCCCGCCTCCTCCCTGCTCTGTCGGGCATGGGGGGGCCCTGCCTGCCTCCCCCCTGCTCTGTCAGGCACGGGAGGCCCTGCCTGCCTCCTCCCTGCTCTGTCGGGCATTGGGGGCCCTGTGCACCTCCCCCCTGCTGTGTCGGGCATGGGGGGGCCCTGCCCGCCTCCTCCCTGCTCTTCGTCGCTCTTCTTTCATGACCTGGATGAAGCAGTGGCAGCAGGCTGTTCACAGCTGTGGGTGACCCAGAGCTCAGAGGGAAAGAGGTGTCAGAATATAGAACCTGGGTCCCCAGGGCTGCTGGCAGGCAAGCGCGCTGATCTCACACTGAGAACCCAGTTCACGCGCCCTGCTATCAGCCAGAGGGGACTTCTGAGGATTAGATTCTGATCATGCCTCTCCCCTGCCTAATACCCCCAGCGGCTCCCCTCTGCCCCCAGGGGAGCGCTATCCCACTGTCACCCCAGATTGCTGATAAAGGCTCACACTGAGCCCAGCAGGTGGACCAGGCCCTACCTCTCTGCCCTCGTCCCCTCCCCCCGCTCCCCTCACTCACTCTGCTGCAGCCACACTGGCCTCTCCCCACCCCCAGACACGCCAGGCGCCTGCCCGCCTCAGGGCCTTTGCATTGCTGTCTTCCCTGCCTGGAGCCTTCTTCCTCCAGATCTGCTCCCTGCTCTCATTCCATGTCACTTCACCCTGCTCCACTCCCTGGTTCCCCTACCGGAGGGCAGGCGCCACGAGGGCAGAAGCTTCTGTCCTGGTCACAAAACAGCACTGGCCAGGCACACTGGGTTCTCTGTCAATGGATATATAAGCCATGGCTCTTGTTTTAGCTTCTGTAAGGAGATACCGTGAGGCCTGAGCCACCCCAATAAGGGGATACCGTGAGGCCTGAGCAACCCCAGTAAGTGGATACCATGAGGCCTGAGCCCCACACAGGCAGGGCTTGGCATGTAGAAGAAGCCCAGAAAATACCATGTGTACCAGATTTATGATAACCCTGAACAACTCACAGCACTCTTTTTCCCAACAGTAAGATCCAAAGAGGCTTTCTACTATTGGCGCAGTGGCTAAGTGTTTGGCTGCTAACCAAAAAGTCAGTGATTCGAACCCACCAGCCGCTCCGCGGGAGAGAGATGTAGCAGTCTGCTTCCGTAGATCACAGCCTGGGAGACCCTGTGGGGTTGCTACGAGTCATAATCACCTCAGCGGCGGGGGGTTTGGTTTTTGGTTTATGTGTGTATAAAGAGAGGTAAACTCAACTGTGAAATATTTGGGGGTACAAGTGGAATAGTTTCATGGTTCCTTATGATACTTATTTAACTTAGTTACAGGTACCTTTTCTTAAATCATATGCATAAAATAACATAGGAATTTCGAATTGCTGGATTGCCCATGCCCTCCCATTTCACGGGGCTGTTTTATTCACACCCTCCCTGCACATCCTGGAGCTGTATGTCTGTCGTCATTAGAGGCTCTTTGGGGTCCTCTAACCCGGTGTTCCAGAAAACATTCTCTTCACTCCCAGCTAAATTACTGGAGATGAAACATGTTTTTCTAAATGGTATGCGGTTGCTGACACTTATCCCAGAGCGTGAGAGCTCGTTCTCGTCCCTTACCTCCGTTTGTCCTCCCGCAAGGGCCTGCGTGTGGCTGTGATGCTGGAAGCTAGGCCACCAGTATTCAAACGCCAGCAGGGTCACCCATGGTGGGCAGGTTTCAGCAGAGCTTCCAGACTAAGACAGACTGGGAAGAAGGACCTGGTGGTCTACTTCTGAAAAGATTTAGCCAGTGAAAAGCTTATGAACAGCCGCGGAACACTGTCTGATATAGTGCCGGGGGATGAGCCCCTCAGGTTGGAAAGCGCTCAGAAGACAGCTGGGGAAGAGCTGCATATATCCTGCTTGGTAAAGTAGAGGGTCAGCGAAAAAGAGGAAGACCCTCCACGAGTTGGACTGACACAGTGGCTGCAACAATGGGCTCAGGCATAACAAGGACTGTGAGGACGGCGCAGGACCGGGCAGTGTTTCGTTCTGTTGTCCACGGGGTCGCTGGGAGTCGGAACTGCCTCAGCGGCACCTAACAACGACTCTGTCAAGCAGTGTTGTAAGTAAGCCCTCTGCCTCCAGTGTTAACTCAGGTACTCCTCACCACAGAACAGTGAGCTGTCGGTACTTTGCTCCCTTCTTCCAGATGGTTCTGGTCAGGGACCTCTAAAGTACCCCACACCAGCATTGACTGAGGCTGTGTGCTCCCCAGACAGTGAGGGTGGCCGCAGCCAGCACGAGGAGCCCTACCTCTCCTGCCGGCTGCTCCACCTGGGCCTACAGATCTGGCCCCATTTTATCCTCACAGCAGCCCAATGAGATGGATCCTGCTCTTACCCCCATTTCCAGAGGAGGAAACTGAGGCACGGTCAGGTGAAGTACCTTGCCCAGGGTCACTCAGCTGGGATTCAAACCCAGGAAGATAACTGAGGGCCCATCTCCTCACACGAGGGACTCCAGGAGGACCCGCTCACTTGCGAGGTGGCGACTCCTGTTGTCTGAGGAGTCTTTTCTTGGGGAAACGGTCTCCTCTCGTGTTTGGATGCATGCTGTATTTGTTGAACAAAAGAGGGCATGAGCTGGTGAAGGATGAAGAACCTGGATGCCGCTGGGACCTCGAGCACCTGCTGCTGGAGGTCCCTCATGCTTGACCTCGGCCTCGGCCCCCTGCGGCTGTGGGGCCGGCCAGGCAGCTCTGCTCACTTTGTCCGGGGACTCTTAATGCATCAGCCTGCCTTCTCCCAGACATTAGAGGGGCAGAACAGCATAGGGGTCAGCGGCCAGGATCTCTCCTCAGCTGCTTAACCTCCTTCTTAGCCCCTCAGTGCCTCAGTTTCCCTCTGTTTAAACTAGCATGGTGGTGGTGGTGGTGGTGGTGGTGGTTGCCATTGAGTCGATTCCGATGCATGGCGCCCCCATATGTGCAGAGTAGAACTGCTCCAAGGGGTTTTCAGGGCTGTGACCTTTCAGAAGCAGGTCTCCAGAGCTGTCTCCCAAAGTGTCTCTGGGTGGGTTTGAACAACCAACCTGTCGGCTCACCCAGGGACTCAGAGAAGGATGAGAGTCCCTAATTTCCAGGACCGTTGTGAGAATTTACCAAGTTAGTCCACGCGAGGCCCCCAGCATCGAGTTCACACTGCACGGGAGTTGGCAGGTGTGGCTGTGACTGGCAGGCGGTCTCTAGGCCAACAGGGGAGGCCAGCCTAGTGGCCGGCAGAGCAGTGGGTGGAACCAGCAGCCCTCAGCCCTGCCTCCTCAGCCATCCTCAGCACCCCCTCCCCAACAAGCCGGAGGCCTCACACTGCCCTTGGCCACCTGAGAGGCCGCCCAAGGCTGGGACAGCCAGCAGTGGGCCTCTGCTCTTCCAGAGAACAGCCCACACTGATGACACTTACCTCTGAGGGTGGGCCAGTGACCGTGTGGGGTTGTTGGGGGCACAGGGGGTTAGGCCCTGCTGGCCCTGTTCCTGGGGAGGCAGGCCCTCGGGTACAGGCTGGCCTCTGTCCTCACTGTAAGCGTGGAATGGCGGAAGGGGGACACGCCCCAGTAACACTCAAATGCCTGAGAGTCCTCATCTGGGAAGCGGAGGAGCCCCCGCTTCACAAAGGGCCATTGAGGGGACGAGGTGAACTAGCGGGTGTGAAGGGCAGCCTGAGCCTGGGGGGGAGAGAGCGCTCGGGGTGACAGCTCTTGCTGCTGCCTTTACCACAGCTGGAGGCTGACCTCGTCCGTCCACGCCCTGGCCCCGCTGTCCCTGCGTGTCAGAACCTCGCCCCTGCAGTGAGCGCAGTGTCAGACCCTGCCTCTCAGGGATGCCGGGAGGATGAATGCCATCCCACGTGATGCGCTGGCCACAGGGTGAGGGCCCGGTGTCACCAGGAGCTGCTGTCACTGTGCGCCGTGCATGCCGAGGCTCCATGTTCTCATCATGAGCGAGGCAGGCGTGGGTCCTGTTGCTGGCTCGGTGGCTTTGCTCAGGTGTCCTCAGCTCCCCGCAAAAGGGGAAGACAGGTGTGCCTTCATCCCAAAGAGGCACCAGGATGCAGGGAGCCCTGGCAGCCAGCAGGCACTACATCTGGTGGTTGGCACCTAGCATTGGGGCTCTCTCCTTCCTCTAGTTTAGGGACCCCTGGGCCCGGCTCAAAGAGCCGTGGTGGTGCGGTGGTTAAGTGCTTGGCTGCTAACTGAAAGGTCTGTGGTTCAAACCCACCAGCTGCTCTGCAGGATAAAGATGTGATAGTCTGCTTCTGTAGAGATTACAGCCTTGGAAACTCTTCGGGGCGGTTCTGCTCTGTCCTATAGAGTCGCTATATGTCAGAATCAACTCCACGGTAATAGGTTTGGTTTGATTTTGGGCCTAGCCCAGTGCAACTGAGGAAGGAATGGGGAAGCCCCCACCCCCACCGGCCCTCCACAGCAGGGTTGTCGCCCCTCACCCCCACTGGTCTCTCCCCACTCTCTTTCCAGATCAGACATTCTCAGAGCTAGAAGATGGGCTTGCCGCCTGGGATGTGGGCCTGGTGAGGATGCTCGCCAGCCACGTTGGCAAAACCCTAGCTCAGCCAGGCCCAACACGGTGCTAATTAGCTTAATTAACCCGGCCCACAGGGAGCCACCCCAGTTGGAGGCCAGAGCTCCGAGTTGGCTGGGATCAGGCCCAGCCAAGTTTGCACCGCTGGTTGTCCTCCACTTCTGGCCCATCAGTCACAGGAAAAGGAAGTCACTGTGGGCTGGGTCCAAACTGCAGAGCCGCCTTTGTGGTGTTTCTGTCTTTTCTCACGTAAGTGGCTTAATTCCGCAAGATGGCAGAATCCAAGTCAAGGAAATGTGGCGAATCAGAGACCTGGCCCAGAGCTGCCAGGAAAGGGTACATGCTTCTGAAGGTTTTCTTCGTTTATCTTTCGAGCTGGTAGAACATGCACAGGGTGAAAATCAAAACAGCACAGATAGGTTCATGGTGAAAAATAAGCCCCTTTTTCTCCCCTGGTCCCCAGCCTCCCAGCTCTCCTCCCGAGAGGCAGCCATTGTTTCATCTCTTCTACCTCCTTCCAGAAATGTTCTGGACGTGGCCGAGCACCTGTGGTGACGTGTGCTTCCTTGCACCCCTTTTTGTTTACTGACATGGCCACTGCCTCTGTATACTCTCCCGTCCTTGTCACTTGCTTTGTTCTCTTCAGGCGTCTTGGCGATGGTTCCATACGAGTACATAGAAAGCTGCTTCGTTATTTGTAACAGCCGTAGAGTAGTTTACTTTATTCTCTAAGGTTATTAGGCTTTGACCATTACAGAAACCAGACATCTTGAAGAAGGGAGAAAAACCAGAGATGTACAACTCCGGTTTGGTTTGGTTTTTGAACCTGGAATGGACATAATTTTAAATTATCGCCTAGAACTTGCAAGCTAGAAGATACACTGGAAGATTGTTTCAAGGGAAAGAGAGTAAGAGTGAAAATAATCAGTTTGGCCGCCCAGACTGGACTTCATCGTGCGTTTCCCCATTGAAGGTGTTCACGCAGCTCTCAAGAGTGTCAGGCACGGAGCCCGCAGTAGATGAGATGGGGTCAAATCAGAGGGTGGGGGGAGAAGGTTCTAGCACGATTTGTTCCAATGATCCAGCCGTCCGCCTTAGAATTAGGAATGCCTCGTAAGAGACATGGAAGCTGGGAAGGTGATTTTGTCAAATGAACACAAATAAAACGGCAGGGAAGGAATACTTGTGTACTTTCCGCTTAACTTACTTTTTCTAAGTATCACGGTAAATTTTGTCTGTTTTAAATAGGTCACTTAAGCGTCTTGTAAAAGAAAGGAAGAATGAGAGAGAAAAGAGGGAGCTAGCTAGCTTCTGAGTGATACTCTTTTTAATTTTTTTTTTTAGTATTTTATTTTTGGTAAAAATATATACACAGCAAAACACAGACCCGTTCACCAGTTTTTGCACGTGCAATACAGTGACGTTGGTTACGTTCTTCATATTGTGTCCTCATTCTCCCTCTCTCCCCAGATCATTTCCTCACCATCCGCTTAGACTCACTGCCCCCTCAACTTCTCATCTATGCTTTTGTGTTACTGTTGTCAGTTTGATCTCATATGGATAATTCTTTGAAGAAAGGCAATGCTCAAGGCAAGCATTTTTTACTAATTTAGCTAAACTGTTGTTTGGTTTAAAAATTATTTCATGGCATACTTTCGGTTCAGGGTTAAAAATTGTTTCCAGGCAATAGACTCAGGCGTTCACCCAGTCTCAGTGTATCCAGTAAGTCTAGTTTCCATGAGAATTTAAAGTTTTGTTCCACATTTTCCCTCCTTTTGATCAGGATCCATCTGTTGAGTCCTTGATCAAAATGTTCAGTAGTGGTAGCCGGTCACCATTCATTTCTTCTGGTCTCATGGCACAGGAGACAGTAGTTCATGGATGCAGTCAGACCTGCAGTTCGTTTTTTTCTCCAGTTCCTGGGTCTCCTCCTTCCTCTGTTGCTCCAGGCAAATAGAGACCAGTTTTTGTATCTTGGATAACCACTGGCAAGCTTTTGAGATCCCAGGCACTACTTACCGAACTAGGAGGTAAAACAGAAACACTAAGAACTATATTAGAGCAATTGACTAGATTGTCCCATGAAATCATGACCCTAAAGCCTCAAACCAAGAAAACTAATCCCGTGAGGTGTTTGGGTGCACCTAAGTAGTATCAACAGTTGCATTTTGTTTTGGGGTGTTTTTTTTTAGGTTCCGTTGTTGCTGTAAAATTATATGTAGCACATCATTTGCCATTTCACCCTTTTGCTGGTGTTGTACTGTTGAGTAGTATCAGTCACACTGGTCAAGTTGTATAACCATTGCCCTTAATCAGTGTCAATTTTCACATCAGCATAAACTGACTACTCCCCAGAGAATGATTCCCTCTCTCCCTCCGTCCTCCCACCCCAGTAACCACTAATAACCATTGGTCTTTGTATATTTACGTGTTCTTCTCGTTTTATGTAAGTGAGATGGTACAACATTTGTCCTTTTGTGATTGACTTATTTCACAGCATAATATCTTCGAGGTTCATCCATGTTGTAGCATGTATCAGGACTCATTTCTCTTTATGGCTGAGTACTGTTCCATTGTATGGATCTGCCATATTTTGCTTATCCATTCATCCGTTGATGGGCACTTAGGTTGTTTGCACCTTTTTGCTGTTGTGAATAATGCTGCAGCAAACACGGGTGTGCATGTCTGTTCATGGTGCTCTTTTAGGTCCCTGGGGCATATACCTTTCAGTTTTTTGAGGAAGCACCCCACTGTTTTCCACTATGGTTGTACATTCCCACCAGCAATGGATAAGGGTTCCTATCTTCCCACAGCCTTGCCAACATATGTTTTTGATCATTGCCATTCTAGTAAGGGTGAGGTGGTATCCCGCTGTGGTTTTGATTGCTCTAATGGCTAATGAAGTAAGCCCTGTTGATGAAGTGATTAAAGCGCTTAGCTGCTAACCAAAAGGTCATCAGTTCAAACCCACCAGGCACTCGTGGGAGAAGGATGTGGCAGTCTGCTTCCGTAAAGATTTACAGCCTTGGAAACCCTATGGGGCAGTTCTGCTCTGTCCTGCAGGGTTGCTGTGAGTCAGAATCGACTCGACGGCAGCAGGTAATGAACGGCTAATGACGATGAGCATCTTTTCATGTGTTCGCTGGCCCCTTGAATATCCCTCTGGTGAAGTATCTGTTCATGTTCTTTGTCCATGCTTTGATTGGGCTGTCTTTTTGTTGCTAAGTTGTATAAGTCTTATTATACATACTGGGTGTTAGACCCTCATTGGATCTAAAGTTCCCAAAGACTTCCCCAGCCTGCAGGTTGTCTTTTCAGTCCCCTGATAAGCCCTTGGATGAACACACGTGTTGAATTCTCAGGAGGTCTCAGTCCCCTGATAAGCCCTTGGATGAACACGC
>NW_004444143.1:2664146-2678883 GCF_000243295.1 Trichechus manatus latirostris
AAGCCCTTGGGTGAACACGCGTGTTGAATTTCCAGGAGGTCTCAGTCTCCTGATAAGCCCTTGGGTGAACACGCGTGTTGAATTTCCAGGAGGTCTCAGTCCCCTGATAAGCCCTCGGGTGAACACGCGTGTTGAATTTCCAGGAGGTCTCAGTCCCCTGACAAGCCCTCGGGCGCGCACGCGTGTTGAATTCCCAGGTCTCGGTTACTGTTTTGTCTCTGCTGCTTGAGCAGCTGTTGTGTTCGATGATCTGTCATTAAAAAAAGTGGGTCCCATAGTCTTGCCCCTACATTTTCTTTCAAGACTTTTATGGGTTTAGATTTAACATTTAGGTCCTTGATCCATTTTGAATTAGTTGTCATGTATGGTGTGAGGTATGTTTTCTGCTTCATTTTTCTGCATGAGGAAATCCAGTTTTCTCAGTACCTCTTGTTGAAGAGACTGTTCTTTCCCCATTGAATTGACTTAGCACTCTTGTCGAAAATCAGTTGAATATATACGTATATAAAAAGTCCATTGCCGTTGAGTCAATTCCAACTTTAGTGACCTTATAGGAGAGAGTAGAACTGCCCTAGAAGGTTTTCAAGGCTGTAAATGTTACAGAAGCAGACTGCCACGTCTTTCTCCCGTGAGCGGCTGGTGGATTTGAACTGCTGACCCTTCGGTTAGCAGCCGAGCACTTAACCAGTGTGCCACCAGGCCGTGGCTGGCAGTTTCTCATCCTTCCAGCTCAGCTGGAGAGGGCACTATAGGCAAAGGGAACAGCCAGTGCAAAGGCCCTGAGGCAGGCTATACCCAGCGTGTTTAATGAACATCAGAGAGGCGCCTGTAGCTGGAGCAGAGGAACAGTGAGGAGATGGGGGCAGAGAAGAAACAGGGAAGACTGTGTTGTGTAGTGCCTCATGGGATTTGGCAAGGAACATTTTTAGAACTTGAACCCCTATATATTCCACCCTTGGAGACGAGTTTGGTAAACTCCCACATACCAAGCTAAGTTGTGTTTTATAAAATGGTCTTATAAAAATGGTTTCACACTACACATACCATTTCTTTGTTCGCGTGATGTAGCTGGGAGAACCTCTTTCTGCGTCCTGGGGACTGACCCCAACTCTTTGTTAGCGGCTGCCCGCTATCACCCTGTTGTACCACTGTGTGCCCCGGTCCTCCCTGCTGGCAGCTGCTGGCGGGCGGCTCCTGCTTGGCTCCACAGACGGTGCCCTGGGAGGCGGCCCTGTACACTCAGGCCTTTTCCGAAGGACACACTTCTAGAAGTAGAACTGCTAGGGCGGCGAGAACGCACATTTTAAAGTTTTTAGCAGATCCTCTTACAGCCCTCCAGGAGATGAGCCTTGGGAACAGTGCACCTTTCTCGCCGGGAGACAAGCTGAAGGCGGAACTCTGAAGGCCTGGCCTGTTCCCTCGCCAGTGGGGATGGCACAGGGGCCCCTCCCGCACGGCATCCCTACACAGGGCATCCTGGGAAATACCCAGTCAAAAGGGGAAGGTTGGGGGTGTTGTGAGTCCCCTTCCGGAATCTCTGGACAAACATTATTGGGTTCTTTCTGTCCCTTTCAGCTCCTGTGGAAGGAACCTTTACTATTTGGTGTGTGTGCCCGGCTGCCTCTTAGTCTGTGTTTCTATTCCTGTCTTTTGGATCCAAAGCTTTTAAGTTGCCCAGAGATCTCGCTGCCCTGATATCAGCAGAGCCAGAATTACCCTAGACTTGGAATTCTAATTTGGGGAAGAATACGACCTCACAAGAAGACACTTGCCACCTTCTCTTCCTTTGTTAAAATCCTCAGGCTGGCAGCCGACGGGGGCGGGGAGAGAGAGACTCAAAGACTATCCATTTCTTGAGTTACAAAATGATTAAGTCCAGTTGTCAGCTTTTTTTTTTTTTTTAATTATTTTTTATTGTTATTGTTACAGTATATGATTATGGTAAAAATAAATCCAGACAGTTCAGAAGGGTATCAGATGAAAAACGAAAGTCCCATTTTCTCACTTCCTCCCAAGAATCCTTTTTCCCAGAGGTAATCATTATTCATGACTTCATCCAGGAATGTTTTCTGCCTGCAGAAGCATGGTTTCTCACCAAATGTGACCATGTCATAGGGGCCATACTTCTTTCTTGCTGTCTCTGTGATGCAGACAGAGCAGTCAGGTGCCATGGAAACAGCTGTGGGCTGCAGCCTGGTGGCTGTGTTCTGAATCCTTCCTCCTCCATCCACAAGCTGGGTGACTTTGGACAAGTAGTTTAAGTCTTTAATGTGCCTTAATTTGCCTCGTATGTGAAATGGGTTACTAGTAATACTAAAACTCATATGGCTGTGATGAGTACTAAATGAGCCCAAAAGGGTGATCCAGGCCTTGCTCTTGTGTGGTTTTATGGTCTAGACACAAACAAATGCACAAGGAAGACCATTTCAGGTGCAAGAGCTTTTATGGAAAAAAAAACAGTTGCCATCAAGTTGACTCCAAGAACAGAGAACTGTGCTCATGGTATTTTCAGTGGCCGCTTTTTTAGAAGTAGATTGCCAGGTCTTTCTTCTGAGGTGCCTCTGGGTGGACTCAAACTTCCAACTTTTCGGTTAGCAGCCTAGCACCTTAACCATTTGCACCACCCAGAGACTCCGGCTGTTGTGAAAGGGAATGAAGAGGGTAAGGTGATAAGAGAGTGATTGGTTTCAAGGCAGGGCCAGGACAGAACTGATTTCAGGCTGGTGTTTTATAATTTCTTTACCTCTCTGTGCCTCAGTTTTCCCATCTGTAAGGTGGGGACAGTAATAATAGTGCCTTCCTCGGTGGTGGGGGCATGGGGGTTGCCTGCAGTTTTCATTAATGGCATCTGGTATGCGTAGGGCCATGCTCCTGTGAGCTGCCACTTTCCCTCCCTGTGGGGGTGGTGGGGCCTCAAGTCAGGGGCTCAGTTTTCTCCAGGGAAGTAAGACTTGAGCCCAAAGGCAGGGCCAGAACTGGAAGGCAAGGGGAGGCAGCCTGGCCCTGGGGGTCCCTGAGCGGAGGCCACAGAGACCCAGGGGAGCGGCCTCAGCACCGCAGGGTGATGGCCCGTAGAGCCTGCGTAGGTGGTAAGGGGAGGTGTGTGTGCAGCTCAGGGGCTCGGCCAGCCTCGGAGAGACCGTCATAAAGGGGCCCGGTTTCCCAGACGTCCGCACACCGTCAGGTGCCGACCGGATCCCCACAGCAACGCCGTGTGCTTGGCAGGTGTTACCAGCGAGTGCACTGAGGATCGGGGGGTGTGAGACTTTCCCCGGGTCCCCCAGCAGAGGCAGCAGAGCCAGGACTTAGACCCAGGCCTGTGTGTCCCAGACTCCCGCTTTTCACCCCAGGCTATACACCCACAGCCGTTAGGCCACAGAGAGCTCTGGAAGGCATTGGGGTCGGGGTGGTGTCCCTGGGCTATGGGAATGCCGAGGAAGAGGGTCGTGGTCAGGCCGGTTTCCGGAGCGGGAGGCCCAGCCTTCCCTCCCTTGTGTCTCTGGATCCTCACAGCCACCCCATGATGCGAGAGCTCTGTTACCCCGGGCCAGCACTTGCCACTCTGCATGACTGGCACTCAGGAGATCCCATCCGTCTTCTGTGGCCAGAAGCCCACTGGTCCAGGCCGCCCTCACCTGGCCTGAACAACTGCAGGGGCTTCCTCACGGTCTCTGTGGGTCTCCCTGCTTCCACCCTTGCTTCCCCAGCCCCCAGGCATCGATTTTCTGCCCAGCAATCAGAGTGGCCCTTCTAAAATACAAATCAGGGCCCAGTGCTCTCCAGCTCAGGGCCCTCAGAGGCTCCCTCACTCCAGACACGACCACACAGCCCACGAGTTTCCACGTAACCTGCCTGTGGCCCCCCAGGCCTCCGTGCCCACCACCCGCTCCTCACACTCACAGGCTTGTGCCCACCTCACGGCCTCCACGTGCTCTCTCTGCCTGGAGTGTTCCTCCCTCCTCCTCTTGCCTGGCTTTCTGCTCAGACGGCACCTCAGAGAAGCCGCCCCTGAGCCCTGCGGGTCTCTGTCCCTTCCCCGGCTTTATTTTTCTTCACAACACTTCTTTCTGCCTCGCATCATGCAGTCTGTCTTTCCGTTCACTCGGCCACTGCTCCTCCCTGCGAGAGTGTTCACTGCTGTCCGCAGGGCCTGGAACAGGCGTGGCACAGGGTAGGTTCCCAGTAGATACTGGTGGAATGAGTGAGTGGAAAGAATAAACAAAGCCCCTCGGCTGTCACGGCGTTCGCCAGGTGACGCATAGAAGGTGTGGTCGTTCACCCAGTGGCGGTGGACCTCCTTGGGTGAGGAGGCTCCCTATACCCCTCTGACCTCCGGCCCTCTCATTCCAGGCAGGTGGACACCAACACGAAGAACGTCTTTGGGCAGCCGCGGTTGAGGGCGTCTCTCCGAGACCTCCGCTCCCCGCGCAAGAACTACAAATCCACCATTGAGGATGACCTCAAGAAGCTCATCATCATGGACAGCCTGGGGCCAGAGCAGGAGAGGGACCCCGGAGTACGTAGCAGCCGCCCTACCCTCCACTCCCGGCAGACTCAGACGGGCCACGGGGCCCCCAGGAGGGCAGGGGAGGGGGGCAGGGCTCCCTGCAGTCACTGCAGCCTCTTCCTGGCCTTTTCCCCCAGCCTTCGGCACCCACCAGCCACGGCTGAGTGTCTGTGGAAACGCGGCCAGGAGTAAGGGTACCATGTTAGTCAGGGCCGGAATCGCGATTTAGCCTAGGCAAGAAAGTGAGGGCTTTATTACATAATAGGGTACCTCATGTGACTGGGAAGGGATCGTATTAGCCGGATCTGGGCCCCATATCCGCTCCTGGAGACCAGGGGTGCGTGGAAGCAGCCCCACCGGCCAGAACCCTGTGGACATTAAGTGGAGGACAGGCCCCCAGGGGAAATGCGGGCTCTCGTTGCCCAAGGAAGGCGAGGTGAAAGCGGTAGCCGTCCGTGTTCCTGCCCCACTGCCCACCGCTCTGCATCTCTCATCCCACTTGCCCCTGGCTGGCCCCACTTAGGCATGCTGTCTGTGGGGATAGAGGTGTCCCAGTGTCTCAGGGATCCGTCCCACCAGCACTTCGTCCCCACTGGTGCCCCCCAGAGTCCCAGCTCTGGATCTCACTGACCCAGCTCAGGCCACACTCTCCCCTAACAGTCTCTCAGGACAGGCCTCAGTCTCTCCCCTGGACCTGGAGGTCGGCTGAGGTCAGGGATCCCCCAGGGGATTGTTGGGGTGCTTTGACCATACAAGGGGCAGAAGTGGCTGCAGAGTGGCTAGCAACCACAGCCGCCCCGACAGGAAGAACCCCTGAGGACGGCGAGCGTGGGCGGGCTGTGACCGTGCCCCGCCTCGCTCTGTCCCGGTACAGTCCCCACAGAAGAGTCTGCAGCGGACGCTGTCAGACGAGAGCCTGTGCAGCGGGCGCCGGGAGCCCAGCTTTGCCAGCCCCGCCGGCCTGGAGCCCGGCCTGCCCAGCGACGTGCTCTTCACCAGCACCTGCGCCTTCCCCTCCAGCACGCTGCCTGCCCGCCGCCAGCACCAGCACCCCCACCCGCCCGACGGCGGCCCCAGCAGCAGCACTGCCGCCAGCAACGGCTTCCCGGAGAAGGAATGTGAGCTCGGGCACCCGGGAGCTGGGGCGGGAGGTGCCCAGGACCGGGAAGTGTGGTCGCCTGGGCATGGGGGCCGCCGGACAGCCTCAGAGGCTGGAAACCAAAAGGTGGTTGGTACGTTTGGGCCAAGCTCACTGGGCAGCAGAGCGCACCCTGAGCAGATGTGAGGCATGTGGTCCTCAGGTACACGCTGGGCATAGATGGACACACCAACGCGTTGGTTAGGGCGCAGCCTGACCTTGTGAGTGTCCCGTGTGACAGACAGCACACGCACATCTTCCTTTCCCAAATCCAGATGGATCTGGAATTCTGACACATGTCTACCCCAAGGGCTCCCGCTGAGCGATCATGCCCCTGTGTTATCCAGACAGGGCCTCTTGTGCACCACAGGGGATGGGATGGAGGAGACTCAGGCATTTTTGAGGGGTCCATCTCCTCCCCTTAAAATTCCTCCATGGCTCCTGCTGCCCTGTGTCTGCCTCCACACTCCTTCCCCTGGTGTTTTGGGGTCTCCTGCTGCTGGACTCCCCCTCAGCCCTCCCCTCGTGATACCCTGCAGCTCCCTCAGTAAGCCAGGCTCGTCCTCCCTGGGCGCTCTGTCTCCTTTGCCCACTGCTGAGTAACTCTCCCTTCTCCTTCAGGCCTGGGCTCAGTTCCTGCTCTTCCCCAGAGGTCGCCCTCAACCCCTAGGCTGGGTCATATCCCGTCTTTCAATTCCAGAGCAACCTAGCCCTCCCAGGTGGTCGATCCACAAATGCTTCCTGAGTACCTGCTGTGTTCCAGGCTCTGCTCTAGGCCCTGGGGAAACGGCCGTGAGCAAGAGAGAGAACTACTGGTGCTTGCAAAGCTTTGCTGCGTGTCTCTTTCCCTTGGACAGAAGGCTGGGACCCTGCCTCTCACCTTTACTGCTCTATCTGTGCCCACGGCGGGGCCTGGCACACAGTAGGCATTTGGCGCACAGTGAGTAAGAGGGTGAGAGAGATGATGAGGCAGAGAGGTCGGTGTGCAGGGAGATGCTCTGCCTCATCCTTCCAGTCTCGACTCAGACATCCCTCCTTCGGGGAGCCCTCCCTCTGGGCCCCCACAGCCCCCGGGGATTCCCCCATGCCGTCCCTGATCACTGCCTCATGTCTCCCCCGTCACAGCCCTGTTCACCCTGGCCTGTCACTATTTGGGCATGGGTCTGTCTCCTGCTCGACTGGGGGCTCCATAAGGGCAGGTCTTGGGGTTGTCTTGACCTCTGCCGTGACCCCACTCAGGGCCCTCTGTCTCCCAGAGCACGCACACACACACACACGCACGCACACACACACACACCCGCCCCTCTTTGCCCGTCTGACTCCCCACCCTCCTGAGCCAGGGAGAGTCCCACTTGGCCCCAGCATGGCCAGGACCCCCAGCCTCTTCACCTCACCCAGCCTGCTCGAGAGCCCTCCACGTCCAGGCTGAAGGGCCTGGGGCCTCCACTGATGAAGGGCCCTCCATGCCGAGGAGCCTCTCACAGAGGTGCCCGCTGATTCCGTGTTGGCAGCGGCAGCTGCTCCCAGAGCCCCCACCCCCACTGAACAGGGAGACGCAGAGCACGGAGCGAAGGGAAGGGCCCGGCATCCTCCTGCCCTCGCTCATTCATTCGCTCAGCACGTACCCACTGAGCACCGCGCAGGCCCGTTCACAGGTCCCGAGAGCAGGACAGCCTAAGCTTGTGTCTGTCCCAGACCCTCCCTCACAGAGAGGTGACCCTGGGCAGCAGTTTCTTAGACTGTAAAATGGGGGCAAAAATAGCACCTGCCTCCTTGGGTTAGTGCGAGAAACAAGTTAATGTATAGAAAATGCTGAGCACAGTGCCTGTTACCTAGGAAGTCCTCAAACAATTCTAGCTATTATTATTTTTACCCGATTATTCCGTATTTTTAATTGTGGGGTGTGTGTGTGTATAAACCCATTGCCACTGAATCGATTCCAACTCATAGCGACCCTATAGGACAGAGTAGAACTGCCCCATAGGGTTTCCAAGGAGCACCTGGTGGGTTTGAACTGCCGACCTGTTGGTGAGCAGCCGAGCTCTTAACCACTGCGCCACCAGGGCTGCATATAGCCGTATACATGTCTATGCGTGTGTGTGTGTGTGCGTGCAATCAAACGTTGGCCGTTTCGGCTTTCTTCACGTGTACAGTTCAGTGGCATTGAGTATGTGCATCATGTCGTCCGGCCGTCCCCCTGCGTGTTCCCGTATTTTCCCCTCACCCTTACCAGGAGCTCCGTGGCCCCTGAGCATTGAGCTGTTGTTTCTCCTGTTGTTAGTATTCTCTCTGTCATCCGGAGTGAGCGTTTTCCCCACCGTGAGTCAGGTGGCACCTGTGGCCTAGAGAGGAGGAGTTGAACTGTGTTAGCAGTGACCTCAGTGTGGGCTTGGGCTCAGAGCAGGGGCAGCAGCGTCCGACCACCGCGTTCCGATCCTCGCACCACTGCAGGTGTGAACTCCGGAGGGCAGCTTCTCTCGCTAAGGCTCAGTTCTCCTCCTCCACAACATGGGGATCATAACAGTGCCCCCTTCCTGGCTGTCCAGAGGTGTGAGGTGCAGGCCTTGGAACTGGTTCGTTCTGGTTCAAACCCCTGCTGAGAATTTGCATTTCCATCCCAGATATACTGAATCCAAACTCTACATTTCAACAAGATCCCCAGGTGATTCTTATGTATAATAAATTTTGAGAACCGCTGTTCTGGTGGTTCTCAGTATTGATCCCTAACCAGAAGCATTAGCATCACCCAGGAACTTGTTAGAAATGCAAAGTTCCCCTCCTCCCCTCCAGAGCTTTGTTCAAACATCCTGTTCTTGGGAGGCCTTCCCTAGCACCCTGTTAAAATTGTGCACACACAAACATCTGACACCCCACCCCCTTAGCCTGCCGTGTGTTCCCCTGGCACTAACCGTCTTCTGACAAACAATATAATTTGTTCATTCTCAACCTTCTTCCTGTCTCCCATCTCTCACCCAGCCACCATCTCAGCCTCAGAGCTGTCCCTGGCCAAAGGGCGGGACCGGCCCCTGCGGCGCCTCGACCCCGGGATGATGCCGCTGCCCGACACGGCTGCTGGCCTCGAGTGGTCCAGCCTGGTCAATGCAGCCAAGGCATACGAAGGTAGGCACCTTCCACCCGCCAGATCCCCACCCCTTCTCGCTTCTAGAAGAATCTAGGGAGGCCCTTGTGGCTTTGAAAGGAGACACACTCGGGTTCCAGAACTGGCGGAGCAGGGTTTGAGTCACTTGGTCCCTGTGCAGCCCTGATCCCCAGTTACCTCATCTACAGGACAGGGACAGTGACTGTGCCCAGTGCATGGGGCTGCAGCAAGAGTGAGGAGAAGCATCATGTGTAAACCCTGTCGGGCACAGAACAAGCCCTCCACACTTGGTACCTGGTGCTCTTATGACAGTATAAAATCGCGTTTATTCAGATTTTCTTTGGCTGCATGCAGCAGAAAGCCCAAATTAACAATCCCTTAAACACACAAGGCTTTGTGCAGATGAAAAGTGTTGGGGTGGGCCGTCGGGGGCTGGTGCGGCAGCCCAGGTTCAGCCAGGTCCAGGCTCCTTCCAGCTCTCTGCTCGGCCATGTCCTGGGGCTCATCCCACCCCCCAGGACGGCCATCTGTCAGCTCCAGCCAGCAGGAGAGGGGAGGCCACATCCCAAAGCCTCATACCCCTGCTCCACCCTCCCCTTGGCCAGAGCCTCACCAGGTGGCCAAACGTAGCTGCACTTACTTCCCATTGGCCAGAGCCTCACCACGTGGCCACACCTAGCTGCAGAGGAGGCTGGGAAATGAGGCCATGTGCCCCACCAAGATTTGGGGGTCTGTTATTCAGAGAAACGGATCAGGAAGATAGCAGTCTGCCATTTGACTCACCATATAACATGGGCAGGTGGCTTTACCTTTCTAAGCCTGTGTCTCATCTGTAAAATGGTACTCAACAACGATCCCTGACAGATACGAGCATATTCTTGTGGCTTCTGTTTCCAGCCACAGCTTGGCTGTTCCTCCTCCAGGAAGCCCTCCCTGATATTCCTCCGTCTGGGTCAGGCACCTGCTCTGGGCTCCCACATCACTGACCCCTCTGCCTGTGCCTCCTCCGTCCTGGCCCTGTCACCTAGCCCTGTCGCTGTCCACTGATGTCTTCTCAAGGACCAGGAGGGCAGGACCCTGGGCTGTCTCAGTTACGACTGGGTGCCCTGCACAGGGCCTGACAGAGCAGGCAGCACTAAACCAGCCCACGTGGCACACATCCTTCATATCTCCAAGTTTTAGCCAGTCTGCATCTGGCAGGTGGCCTGGAAGGAAGCTTCTTCCCTCATTTGCTTCCATTCTGAACCCTGTCCTGCAGCCACCCCAGCCACAGAAGGAAGGCGGTCAGGCCTCTTGAGGGCACAGGATGGGGGGCAAAGTGGTCCGAGAAGGCCAGGCTCAGCCTCTGATCTGCTGCATAGCCACACACACTGGAACCATTTGGAGCGTGGGTCAGGCAGTGGCTCAACAGTGCGGATAAAGTTGACCCTGCAGAAGCCTTAGGAGCTCAGCATGGAAGAGCGTTGCTTAGCAGCACTTCCTGGAGGCGGTGACTCTCCAGCCACGATCCACTTAGAGCTGACATTACTGAGCATCTTCTCCGGGCCAGCACTTAGCACTCCATCAGCGTCAGCCCTACTGATCCCTACTCTAGGCAAGTACCATGACTCCCTACCAGCTAAGGAGACAGGCCCCGTGCAGAGTCGCCTGACCAGCAGCACACAGGGCTGGCATGCAAACCTGGGCCTGAACAGCCCTCCAGAGAACTGGGCACAGGAAACAGGTGACGGAAAAAGGGACTCAGATGGCTTGCACGCTTTTGAACATATTGCTTCACCTCTTGGAACTACAAGGGTGGAGTCTGATCACACTGAGGGTGGCCAGGGGAAAGAGGCCCCCCAGACATTGCAAGTGGCAGTGTAAGTTGGCTGCTAGTCCCAGTGGGAGTCAGTCGTGCAATATTTGGCACCAAATTTAAAAAGTACACACCCTTGGCGACTCTGTGCACTGAGCCTGTTTCCTCATCTGTTGGTGGGAATCATGATATGTGGTGGATTCGAACTGCCAACCTTTTGCTTAGCAAACAAGCTTTTAACCACTGCACCACCAGGGCTCCACATCATAGTAGTTTTGTTAGAAAAATAAAGCCATAATCTGCCAGAGATATGCAGTGAAGTATTTACATTTGTGTGAAAATATCCCAGACTTGAGGAGGGGTGGGGCTGGTAAAAAGTTATGGGGAGCACATCTTGTGATACCAGGAAGTAAGGAAGTGCTCAGAAAAAAGATGGGACAGGAGTGCTCCCAATGGCCAAAGCTGGAACAATTTGAGCAACAAAATAAAATAGTGGTAGTATTAGAGTATAACCTGAAGAGTCAGATAAACCCCCGAGGCCATACCGATGTAAGTAAATATCTAAATAAATAAGATGTGGAGATGCAACAACTCTTCCTTATGAAGAATCCCAGTTAATAAATCCAGAAGGAATGAGGGAAACAGAAACCCATCCCTAGAACAACACAGTATTAATTGTTGCAGGCAGGATCCTCTGGTGAATGCAAACATTGTAGGGAAGCTCTAAGCAGAAACAGGAACATAGCCTCCAACTATCTGCCCCCAAATACTTATTAATGATTGTAATGATCCACAGATTCTTAGCTCCTTGTCCCTCCAGGAGGTAGAGTTTAATTTCCCTCTCACAGTGGTTAAGAGCTCGGCTGCTAACCAAAAGATCGGCAGCTGGAATCCACCAGCCGCTCCTTGGAAACCCTACAGGGCAGTTGTACTCTGTCCTTTAGGGGCGCTCTGAGTCGGAATCAGCTGGTCAGCAATGGGTTTGGTTTTTTTGGTTTGAGGGCAGGCTGGCCTTAGTGACTGACTTCTAACAGATGGAGCACTGAAAGGGAAAATAGTAACTTGACAGTGGAGAAAGCCAGCTGACACCGCCTTATCCAATGATCAAGGCTCGCGTTCCCGGGGTAAGACACGTGCTCTGAGCGGATCCACGGCCTCACCGGCTCTCTTCCCCCAAACCCATGAAAACATCAGGCAAATCCAGATGAGAGCTGTTCTGCAGAATACCTTTTTTGGTATTTGGTGGCAGAATTGGGATGAGGTTTTGTTGGTTTTGTTTATTCGATGGTTTATTTTGACGTACGCTTCCAAAGTGCTAAGGTCATGAAGTACAAGGAGAAACTGAGAAGCTGTCACAGCTCAGAAGAGCCTACAGGGACATGACAGCTAACACACTTGGGGTCTTAGATGAGATCCTGCGACAGAGGAGGGACATGAGTGGGAACACTGGAAAATCCCTGTAATGTCTATGAACAACGAACAAACAAACCCATTGCCGTCAAGTCGATTCCGACTCATAGCGACCCTACAGGACAGAGTAGAACTGCCCCATAGGGTTTCCAGGGAGCAGCTGGTGGATTCGAACTGCCGACGTTTTGGTTAGCAGCCAAGCTCTTAACCACTGCGCCGCCAGGGCTCCATAATGTCTGTAGTTTATAGTTTTGTGCCCGTGTTAGAGTCTCAGCTTTGACTGTTGCGCCATGGTTCTGTAAGATGTTAACATTGGCGGAAGCTAGGTGAGGAGGATATGGGAATTCTCTAATGATCCTTGCAACTCTTCTATAAATCTAAAATTATTTCAAAGTAAAATGTTTAAAAAAAGTAAGGGGGTGAGAGGGAGGATTACAAAGGGTCACAAGGAGGCCTTTGGGGATGGTAGATGTGTTTACTTTCTTGATCTGTGGTGGTGGTCGCACGGGTTTGTACACATGTCAGGACTTACCAAGTTGTACCCTTTGATGAGTCTGCTGGGTGCCAGTTATACCTCAGTGAGCCGTTTCTAAAAAGTGAAAGGGGATTGAGGGAGAGAATAACAACAGAAATAAAAGGGCAGGGAGGGTGCAGGGGAGAAAACCAGAGCGCCGCATATTGATAATTAGGGAAGCTGGTGACAGGTGGGTTCATGAGGATGCATAACACTCTTTTCTCTACTTTTGAATATGTTTCACATTGTTCAAATTAAAACATTTTAAACATTTTTAGAGAATAAATATTAAATCCAAAATAAAATTTAAAAACTATAAAGACTGTTCTTCAGAGAATTGGGGAATTTGAAGATGACCGTGTATTCAGTGATTAAAAAAAAAAACACCCTATTGCCATGGAGTCAATTCCAACGCATAGCGACCCTATAGGACAGAATAGAACCACCCCACGGGGTTTCCAAGGAGCGGCTAGTGGATACGAACTGCCGTCATTTTGGTTAGCGGGCAAACGCTTCACCACCGCGCCACCAGGGCCCTTCTTGAATATGATAATGGTATTGCGATTACATAGGAGAGTGTCCTTAGTTTTTGGAGTTGTGCAGTGAGGTATGTTGAGGTAAAGAGGTAAGTTTACTTTCAGATGACTTGGGGAAAATACAGAGAGAGGATGCGTATGTGGCGAAATGTTAACAATTGGCGGATCTGGGGGAAGGGTGTTGAGTTTTTACTGTGCTGCCATTTAAGCAGGAAAACGTAAAACGTCGCCCAGGGGCCCACCTGCGCTGTGTGGCCCCGCCAGTAAGGGCGCCCTGTCCCTCCCGGGTTACCGCCCCCTGGGCCTCCCCACAGGGCTCATTCGAGCCTCGTTTCAGTGGCCGCCACCTATTCCAATGCCTGGGTGCCCCGTGGCCTACGGAACCAGCCGTGATTGAGGGCGTGAAGCTGTCACCAGCTCTTTGCCAGAACCTGACGGTCACGTTTAAAACACACAGCATCGGGCCCCACCCCCAGAGCCAGTGGCAGGGCTGTGGTGGGACCTAGGAATCCCCACCGTAACAGCAACCTCGGTGATTTTTTGCTTCTCTTCAATATGTATGATATTCTTTCTCCCTTTCTTCTTTTTTTTTTTTTTTCTTTTTCTGAAAATGTATGAACATACTCAAAAATAAACGGCCTAATGAATCCCCATGTACCTGTCACCCCGCTTCAGCTCCATCTGCTTTGGGCCTTTTGCTGTTGCTCCTACTGTTTACAGTAAAACCTGTGTAAGGCAGAAACCTGTCAGAGAAGGAAAACTCAAAGTACTTCCCCCCTGATAGACAGCGATAGGAAAGTGGCAAGACTGCACCCTGTCAGAGGTGGACAGCTTGCGAGACCCGGAAACACAAGGCAGGCCCATCAAGTTCCAGCTCTTACAGGTTTCACTGTCTTTGACACGAAACCAGCTCGCTGACGCGGGGCTGTGCCACGGTCTGCATCTGGCTGGTGGCTTCCTCCCCCGGTGGCGTGGCGTGTGTCTTTCTCCCTCCCTTGTGTTTTGTGGAAACGGGTCACGGGATCCAGAGGCTTGATCAGAAGCAGGCTGGGTTTTCATGGTTGTTTGGTTTGTTTGGCAAGAACCCGTCCTAAGTGTCGGTGTGACCTGACAGATGTGTGATTGAAAGTGTCGTGGGGACTTGGGTGGACGGCTCGGGGGAGACGTGTGGTCCGTCCGTTGTGGGGGTGGCTGGGAGGACCTGGTGCCCTGACCTCTGCACCCACGAGGACTCAGTCCTGTCCTCTCTCTCCCCGGCAGTGCAAAGAGCCGTCTCTCTCTTCTCTCTAAATGACCCAGCCCTGAGCCCGGACATTCCTTCTGCACACAGCCCTGTCCACAGCCACCTGAGCCTGGAGAGGGGGCCCCCGACCCCCAGGACCACCCCTACCATGAGGTGAGGTTCCCGTGGGATCACCCAGGGGCCTGTAATCCTTGCACTGGGGACCCAGCAGTGACCAAGACAGACTCGGCCCCCAGCCTCCCAGAGTTCCGTGCCCAGTGGGGACAACACTCTAATCAGTACTCACACAGTTACTTCCCTTCACACTTAAAAAACGCCAAGAAGTGCCCTTCAGTCTCCCATTCTCCCTTCACCTTCTTCTCCCTCCTCTCTGCCCCTCAGTCTCCCCTCTCTCTGCTCCTCGGTCTCCCCTCTCTCTCTGCCCCTCGGTCTCCCCTCTCTCTGCCCCTCTGTCTCCCCTCTCTGCCCCTCGGTCTCCCCTCTCTCTGCCCCTC
>NW_004444143.1:2679061-2688350 GCF_000243295.1 Trichechus manatus latirostris
CTCTCTCTGCCCCTCGGTCTCCCCTCTCTGCCCCTCTGTCTCCCCTCTCTGCCCCTCGGTCTCCCCTCTCTCTGCCCCTCTGTCTCCCCTCTCTGCCCCTCGTTCCCCCCACCTCCCACGTATCTCTTGAGTTATGCAGACTCTTACCTCGTCCCTCCTAGTTCCTGTGCTGGGCTGCCCAGGGACCCAGGGGTGACAACGGAGACTCACAGGCCTTGCCCTCAGGAGGCTTCATCTGGGGTGGGGGCCGTGGCAGCAGACCTCTCACACTTAGTGAAGTACGTCTGACTGCGCCGGCGTGGCAAAAAATAACAAAGAGGGAGAGAGCGGAAATGGCATATTCTGCGTGCACGTGACTCAACTAGTGCATCTGGCACGTGCACACCTCGGGGCGGGGTTGGAGCTACCGCAGCCCGTGCTCTGCACCTCGTGCGCAGTTGAAGCGATTTCCACGGGTAATCTTGACTGTCCTGTGTTTTGTCTCACACGCTGGCTTTAGGACTCATCCTGCACCCCAGATGTGGCCCTACTGCCATTCCACAAAGAAACAGGTGGTTAGAGATGTGCCAGCGTCGTGGGGGCAGGAAGAGGGTGGCATGTGGAAAGGGGCGGGCCTCTGGGCCCTTTGCCCCAAACCGGTGGCCTCGTCCCATCTGCCGCCACCTCCCTGTGCAGCTGTGGGTGCGGATTCAGGACCACGGAGGAGGAAAGGGCCATGTCTTCTCCCCTCTCCGGCTGAGACACCCCGCCCCCCCTTTCATCTGCCCCAGCCTGTCCCCCTCCTCAGCATCGTCACCGAACGCATGCAGCCCACAGTGCCCGGTGGAGCCGTCTGCAGACCTACCTCCCCCGCAGCGACCCACCCACCCAGGGCTGGGAGATCTGCACAGAGGAGGAGCTACAGGCCGTCGGACCTGGCGCCAATCCCAGGGCCAGCACCTGGACGAGCCGGGCTTCCTCCTCTGTCCAGTGGTAACGACCTGCGACCTCGTGGGCCAGGCAGAGCCCGGGAGCTCCGAGAGGCTGAGGTGGAGTGTGGAGGCGTGTGGCGTGGGGCTCTCAGTAAGGGATGGACTGGCAGTATCGGTGCCTTTCTGCCCATTTGTCACGCGCACGCCTCCAGGGACAGTGCCTGGGACACAGGGCTCTGGATGTCTGTGGAGCGAATTCTTCGTATGTGCCACGTGAGGTGGGCACACAGGGAAAGCTCCCTAAGGACACGCACACGGCCCCCGGGGGAGACGCACGCTGCAGGGCAGGCCCGCAGGCGTCAGCAACCACCACAGGCGTGCCCTCGGTGGGTGAGGCGTGGCGGGAGGAGCCATGGCTTCTGGCTTCCCCTCAGAGCTTCTCTTCCAGCGCCCTGAGCACTCCAGCCAGGAGCTTGCCAGAACCTCAGGGGCCGAGGTGGCCTGTACCCTGTGTTCCCCACACGTGTGAGCCGAGGCCCCTCCCAGAGCGGCTGACGGGCCTCCAGCCTGACCCTGCACCTGTCTTTGCAGCGAAGAGCCGCCCCTGGATCTGACGGGCAAGGTGTACCAGCTGGAGGTGATGCTGAAACAGCTGCACACAGACCTCCAGAAGGTAAGGCCGGCGGCCGCCCTCGTGGCCGCGCCCCCAGCCCCTTCCCAGGCCCTCAGGAGCGCGGGCTGAGGCTGCCGCCTCCCCTCTCCTCCAGGGGAAGCCACCCAGCTGACTAGTTGTGAGTACAGATTAAAAGTGCCGTTGAAGGCTGGTGTATTCACTTCCTGCGCCTGTCATTAGCAGAGTGCCACAGACCGGTGACCCAAGACAGCAAAAACTTACTCTCTGACGGTTCTGGAGGCTGTACCCTTGCCATCGAGTCAATTCCGACTCATAGCGACCCTGTAGGACAGAGTAGAACTGCCCCATAGGGTTTCCAAGGAGTGGCTGGTGGATTCCAACGGCCGACCTTTTTGGTGAGCAGCCGAGCTCCTAACCATGTGCCACCAGGGCCCCTTCTGGAGGCTAGAAGTCCAAACTCGAGGTGTTGGCAGGGCTATGCCCTCTCCCTTCCGTGCCGTTTTCTGGCTGCGGGTGGTGGTCAGCAATCCCTGGCCTGTAGGTGTGTCATCCCAATCTCTGCCTCCAGTTTCCCACGGCCCCCCGGGCGTTTGTCTTTATGTCGGCTCTCATAAGGACACCAGTCAGGAGGATTAGGGCCCCCCTCCTGCCCCAGTCCAGCATGACCTCATCCAATCTTGATTACATCTGCAACTACCTTATTTCCAAAGGTCACATGCTCAGGTTCCGGGTAGATGTGAATCTCGGGGGACGCTGTCCATCCCAGCCCGGCTGGTAAACACATGGAGAGACTCACACATTCTTGGGGAGACAGTTAGTTGGCCCTGCCTTTTTGCAGGGCAGCTGGGCAATATCAGAAATTTTAATGTGGAACCTGTCAAACCCAGCGGTTGCACTTGTGGGAGTTTGCCCTACAGACTTTCAAGCACGGGTACCAAACGCTCTGTAAGCAAGGACGTTCGTTGCAGTGTTGCTGGCAGTGAAAACGTGGGACCAGCGCGGCCATCCATCAGCAGGAGGATGGCTGTGTAAACAACAGGCCACCCGTATTTATGGACACACACAGCAAGTCCAATAACTTAAGTGAATAACAAAGCAAACTGCAGAACCGTTTCATAGAACATCATCATAGTTTAAAAAAACGTTTAACAACTTGGGTCTAGAGTGGTCTCTGGGAGGTGACGTCCAAAGTGTGCATTGCCGCATTCACTTCTGGGGTGTGTGAGGGTGAAGAGAAAAAGGGCCAAGGAAGTCTTACATGTTGCTTTATGTACTTTTGGATAAAAAATGGTGGCAGAGTGTAATGTGTAAGTCCTCAAGCACAGGACTCAGGGGCCAGGGTCAAATTCCCACCCCACTGAGTGGCCTTGGACAGGCAACTGCCTTAAGATGTCACATTATACCGGAAGGCACATTGGACGAGGCAGTGGAGCCTGGGCAGGCAGCCAGCCCCAAATCCACACCCCGGCTCCCCACTCTCCCAGGGAAACAGGGATGACTGCAGTCCCCGAGTCTTGGGTGGCTGTGAGGATGAGATGAGGTCATCATACTAATAATAGTGATGTTGGTCGAGCGGCTGCTCCACATCAGGCTGTGTTCTCAGATCTTTACACGTAGGGCCTCAGGGAGACCTTCCCCACCTGTCAGGTAGGTCTCGTTATCATCCCCTTGTAGAACTGAGGAAACGGGCCCAGAGACGGCAAGTGACTTGCCCAAGGTTACTCAGCCGCCGAGAAGCAGAGCTGGGCTTTGAACCCTGGCAGCCCGGTCCGGCTTCGGGCTCTAGACCACAGCCGAGCCGGGCCCCGCCCCCTGACGCCCCGCCCCCGCCGCCCGCAGGAGAAGCAGGACAAGGTGGTCCTGCGGTCGGAGGTGGCCAGCCTGCGGCAGAACAACCAGCGGCTGCAGGAGGAGTCTCAGGCCGCCAGCGAGCAGCTGCGCAAGTTCGCCGAGATCTTCTGCAGGGAGAAGAAGGGACTCTGAGGTGGCCACCGCACCCTGCCGCCCTCTGCCCCGCCCCTCGCCCGTGGGCGGACAGGGGGGCCTTCTGCTCCCCTCACTCCGCAGCTCGGCTCCGGCCAGCTGTGACCAAGGTAGCCCAGCCAGGGCCCCTGCGCCAACCGCCCGGCTCCTGAGCCACGGATGGCGGTGGGACCAAGGCCTCGAGGGGCGGTGAGCCGGGGGGCGGGGGTGGTTGATGTGTTCTCAGGCGTCCCTCAGAGCTGCCCGCCTGTGGTCCCCTGAGGGCAGGGCCCTGCCTCCACCACCCCTGAGGGGCTCATCCCCCTGTCCCTGTCCAGCCTCTTCCTAGGGGCAAGCCGTCAAGCCTGGGAAGGGGAGAGGAGGCGGGAGGGATGCACAGTCTCCAAACCCCCACGCTCCAGGAGCTCACGGACCAGGTTTCTTCACTACGTAGGACAGAGTTTGGGCTTGTGGGGCCAAGCCGGCCATGTGAAAAATCCCAGTGTAAAATGGCCCGGTCTTGGCCCACATCCCAGAGAGATGAGGGCCATGTGGAAACAGGGCCCTACCATTCCAAGCGTGCTAGCCCCAGGAAGTCACCCGCTCCCAACCCCCTCCTTCCAAAAAGCCACCAGGAGCACTTCCTTAGAGCAGAAGTTATTTTCTTGGGGGTCCCAGGATGGAACGAGGAAACCCCAGTACCGAGAGAGAACGTTCTTTGAGAGAGGAACTCTGTACGGTTGTGAGGGTTTCTACAGTCTTTCTATCAGCCCCTCCACAGCCAGAGGCCACAGCGCCTGCCCCCTCGGAGCTGCCGACCAGGCCAGGCCCTGGCAGTCCTCCCTCCTCCCACCCGGCAAGACCTAGCCCTGCCACGGCAGCCACAAGGCCTCTTCCGTGCACCCAGAGGGCTTCGTGGAGCCCTCAGGACAGGGCTGGAGAAGAACAGCCTTCACCCCCTCACCTGCTTTTGTTCCCCCTTGGCACGTTTCCCGGGCCACCTTGCAGGCCCCACGGCAGAGGAGCCCATCGGACACTCACTGTGCTTCCCCGGGACTGCTTCGCGGGGCGAGGCCCACGAGACACTGGTTCTCCAAAGGCGATAAGGGGTGGCTTGCCAGGCAGCCAAGCCTGTGTGGTACTACACCCTTCACCCAGGAAACAGCTTCTTTTTTTTCCTTCTTTACAAACAAAATATATATATATATATTTATTTTTTCATGTAGAGTTGCGCCAAGTCTGTATGGCCACAGTCTGTGGATTCCCCAACCTCAAGCTGAGGGCCGAGGCGTGTCCCCATGGGCGGAGGGTCAGCGGGAGGGCGAGTGGGGTTCACTTTGGGGAGGCACCAGCCGGGGAGGTGGTGGCCAGGCCTGGCTCTTGGAGCAGCTCGCTCTGGGCCAGAGCCCCTGCCAGGCAGCCCGGCTCTGGGCCAGAGACCCCACACCTTCTCTCTGGGGCCACGCACCTCAGGAAGGGGGCTTCTGGGGCCGCACAAGATGCCGCCACTCCAGGAGGTGCCAGGTTGGGGAAGGCGAGAGACGCGGGCACTCACCATGCCCCCCGTGATTGCTCTCTGACCCCAGGCAGCACCGAGCCCCTCTGAGATAGAACCTCGGTGGGCAGCCCCACCACGGTGTGAGATGGGGGCGGCCACGGTGTTGGGGCCTGCGGGCCTTGGTCCTCAGCCCTGGCCAACTACTGTGATGTCTCTGCCCCCTCTGCCACCCCCTTTTCTGGGGTTCCATAGTCCTCTCACCCCTTCCCTCAGACCCCAACCTGGAGTTTTTTTTTTTTTAATTGCCGCCTCTTCTCATCTTCAGATCATTCTGATCATTCCGGGGACCTAATCATGTATATTGACAAGTGTAAATTATGATTTTTGGCTTTGTTTTCTATTATTTTTTAAAGATCTCTACAAAACGAATCTATTTAATTTGAGGTTGGTGTTCTATCTGATGGCTGAAGATAGCAGTTTTTTTTCATAAGATGATTTGTTTCATTTGGATTTTTTTATTATTATTATTCTCTATTGTCTTTATTTTATTTTTCCTTCCTTGTCTTGAGATTTTCTGGCATGTTTCTGGAGGTTTCAAAGGAAAATAAATGTTTCATAGAAGTGGCTCGTGTGTTCCCTGGCGGGAGGGTGGAGCGCTGCAGTACCCGTGGCCCAACATCTGCCTGTCCTCCTGCCCCCAACCCGAACATGTCACCCCCTCCCCACACGCTTCCCTCAGAACCAGGAAACACTAGCCTTGCCAACTTCTTTTCCTTGGAACCCAAATGTCCAAAGTCCAACACTCAGAATGTAAAACGTCCTTCAGTTAAAAAAAAAAAAGAAAGAGCAAGAGTCTACCAGAGTCACACACAGCCGGCCAGAAAGCCAGGCCAGCCCGCAGGTAGAATTAGTGGTCAACTCCTAAAATCTGGAGATGGTGCACGAAGAAAGCGGGATGACCAGCCTGGCACACCCGCGGGATCCAGGCCCGTCCTTTGTACCTCCTTGGCTGGTCTCCAGCGCCCCGGGCCACACCCCTCACTAGCCCTGGCTCATTTGCATCTCCTGCCCAGGCCCCCGAACAGAGGCCCCCTGCCAGTCATCTGCTTGGTGGTTTAGGGTAGAAAGCAAGCCTGCTTCCAGGCCTGGGGAAGTGCAGTGTGGCCTCCCACCCACCCCACAGCCCACTGCAGGCCCTGGGTGCACCCAAGTGTCACAGAAAGACACCCCTCTCCCCAGCTCAGCCTTGGGTCTGGCCTTCTGGGAGCTCTCCTAGCTGGCAAGGGTCTTAAACTCATGGCCCCGGATCTACATCTGGCTTGGTGAATACTTGTAGTTGGACCCAGGAATCAGGGTCAAGCCAATTTTCCAAATCAGGAAATTTTCCTCGTGAAAATCCCAATGTCTGGCCCCTTGTGGGGTGTCAGAAGATCTGGCTCCGCCCAGCAGCCCCACCTGTTTGCGACCCACCTCACCGGTTTACCTGCGCCCCCCTCCATCACTGAGTTTCTGTCTCAGCGCTAAGCCTGCTGCTTCTCGGACTCAGTCCCCTTTCCAATATCTTCTTCCAAAAACCAAACCCGTAGCTGTCGAGTCGATTCCGGCTCATAGAAACCATATAGGGCAGAGTACAACTGCCCCACAGGGTTTCCAAGGAGCGGCTGGTGGATTCGAACTGCCGACCTTTTGGCTAGCAGACGAGCTCTTAACCACTGTGCCACCAGGGCTCCTTTTTCCAAAAGGGTGAGGATCATGTCCAGAGGACGCGAACCAGCTATCCTCATCTGCTAAAAATTCTAGAGCTCTCTAGTCCCTGACAGAGCAGGAGAAAAGTGGGGTGCAGAACTCAAATTCTAGTAAAAAGACCAGACTTAATGGTTGGACTGAGACTGGAGGGACCCCAGAAGACATGGCCCCTGGACTCTCTGTCAACCCAGAACCAAAACAATTCCCCAGGCCAACTCCTCAGACAAAGATTAGACTGGACTATGGGACATAAAATGATAACTCGTGAAGAGCGTGCTTCTTAGCTCAAGTAGATACATGAGACTAAATGGGCAGCTCCTGTCCCGAGGTGAGATGAGAAGGCAGGAGCGGGTTGAATGGACACGGGAAATCAGGGGTGGGAAAGGAGGAGTGTGCTGTCACAGTATAGGGAGAGCAGCGAGGGTCACATAACAATGTATGTGTACATTTCTGTATGAGAGACTAACTTGAATTGTAAACTTTCACTTAAAGCACAATAAAAATAAAGTAAAATAAATTTTGGCGCTCTGTAGACACTTCACATCTCCCCCCGCGAGGCCGGTCCTCAGCTCCTGTCTGCCCGTCAGCCCTCCTCCCTCCCCATCACTGGGGGTGGCGGGGGCCGGGGGGGCGGGGGGTAGGGAAACAGTGGAACAAACTGTTCTCACATCCTCTTCTGGCAGCGGTGAGCTACACCAGCAACCCCCAACACCCCACAGCTCTCACGCGTGCCAGCCACTAGTCTCGCCTCAACTGTGCTCTGCTGGTCCCCGCTCCATCTTGCCCCAGTTTTCACCTTCTCTGCCTCCCTCAACCCCTTCTCCGTCCCACAGGCGCCCCCCTGCACCCTCCGCTAGTCCCTGCCTCCTGTCCACCTCTGGCTCTCTCTTGGCCCAGTCTTCAGGAATCGCTTTCATACCTTTGACTCTTGTTACCCTAAATTCTTTGTAAGTCTCTCCCCTCAAGACCACTTGTCTCTCAGGGCTCTGTCCTGGAATCCTAACTCTCTCTCTCTCTCTCCCCAGATGTCTCTCGCTTTCTTTCCCCTAGTTTCCTGGTCCCCTCTCCTGCTGTTTCTCTCCAAATCACTACCCCGCCTTGTCCCTCCCCAGTGTGTCTGCTATTTTTCATCACGGTTACTCCCTCCCTGTCCCACCAAGTCCCTGTCTCTTCTGTTTCCCTGCTCTCTCCTTGTCTGTATCTCTCCCTCTCTCCCTCCTCGGCTCTCTCCTGCGTCTCCTTTCTGATCCTGTCTGCACAGATGGGTGACTCATACCCGTTTTCCTCTGCCGACGACGTCTGTCCGGCCTCTGCCTCACCCCACCACCCCGCCCCGTCTCAGCCTCTCCACCTCCCTGGGTCTCTGCATTTGTTCCCTCCTTCCCTCCTCTGACAACGTTCTCTCCGTCGCCCCTCCCCCGCCGCTCTGTGCTGCACATCCGGGACCGGGAGCCCAGACGAAGGCTGGGACTGGGGTGAGGTGCCCGCCTGCTCCCCACCCAGGCTCCCTCCCGGAGCGGCCGGCCCATCTTCTTTGCATCCCTTCCCTTCCCCCAGCCCCCAGCTCCCCCACCTCCCTCCTCGCCGCTTCCCGCTGCAGCTGCAGCAGTCTGTTGCCAGGGCAACCACAGCTGGCTGGGTGGGAGCCCCCTCTACCCCATCCCCCTCCTCCTCCCTTCCAGCAAGGCAAAGAGGGCTGGGACAAAGCCAGCAAGAGGCAGGGTGCGGGGTGTGGGGGGCAGCTCCAGCTGTTAACTCGGTTGCTTCTCCCCCAGCCAGGCCCGCTGTCTCCCGCTCGGCGTCCCACACCGGCCTGAAGAAGGAGGCAGTCGTGGGCAGGGGGGGGTCAGGCCCAGTTTAATACACAGAACAAGTTAATTCACAGCAGAGGCAGGCAATAAAGGAGACTCATTTACAAGGGGGAGGCGCGCCTGGAGTCGGGGAGACCCCCCCAAACCCACCACCTCCCCCACTTGCAGTCTCAATTTCCCTTTTTTAAAACCCAAACAACAAACACAGCCACAAGAAACAGCCATGCCCCCTCGCCACCCCCGAATGGCCAACGAGGTGGCAGGGGGCACCCCGGCCTGGCGGGGGTGGGGGGCGGGCAGAGGGGCCGGGAAGGAGTCTGTGCTTCTCATTCCAGCAGGAGCTGGGCAGGGGCCACCTCGCCCCACAGGCCGCCGCCCGCCGGCCGGGGCAGGCTCCGGAGTGGGTCCAGGGCGGGGCTCTGGGGAGGGGGCAGGAACAGAGTTCAAAACCATGGTTCACATCATGCAGTATCCACGGTGGGCACCGGGAGGGGGCGGGGCGGGGCACCACGCCCACCCGCCCTGGGCACATGGGGATGGGTGGGAGGCCGCAGCTCCAGAACTGGGGGGAGCGGGCCAGGCAGGAAGTTGGCAGAGACTGGTGCCCCCTGGTTCTCAGCACTGCCCGTCCACCCAGCAGGCCTTATAGGACTCTTTGTATATATTAATTTCTTTTTTTTTTTTTTTTTTTTCTTTTTGTCTTTTTCTTTAGAAAAAGGCTCTGTCC
>NW_004444143.1:2688450-2690337 GCF_000243295.1 Trichechus manatus latirostris
CACCCGCCCTGGGCACATGGGGATGGGTGGGAGGCCGCAGCTCCAGAACTGGGGGGAGCGGGCCAGGCAGGAAGTTGGCAGAGACTGGTGCCCCCGCATTATCAAAATTACATGTATTCAATGTATGAAGTGTATAACCTGCTACCATTGCCTTTTTTTTTTTTTTTTTTTTTTTTAGCTTTTTGTCTTTTTCTTTAGAAAAAGGCTCTGTCCATGTCCCTGGCTGGCATCCACCCCCCTGTGCCCGCCTAGAGGCGGGGTATGGCTTTGATGGGAGCAGAAGCCCCTGGCGCCCATTTGCCAAGGGATGGGGAGGGAGGGAGGGAGGAAGGCTCGAGGCCGACTGGGCCCACCGACCCACACGGCAGACGTTCCACTGGCACAGAGGACAGGCGGCCTGTCCCCCTCTCGGGCCTCTCTGTCTCCTGCTCCCACCACGGGGCATGAAGGGGGTGGGGAGGGGAGGAATCCAAGAGGCAGATGGGCAAGCACCACCCAGAGGTCCAGGTGAGCCAGAGCTGGCTTAGGTGAGGGTGATGTAGGCAGACGCCTTCTCTTTTAGGTGCCGAAGACAGAGGTGACAGCTCCAGCTTCCTGCGTGGTGGCCGGAGGACAGGGAGTTAGGTCCAGGTCCCCTCCATAAAGGCTTCCATGGCCAGAAGACAACTTTCCAACCCCCCCCCCGCCCCCACCACGTGCCCACCTCTTCTCTCACCTTCCGGGGGCTCCGCCATGGGGGGGCTCAGGCAGTACATGTGGTAACCCCGATCGCAGTCGTCACAAAACAGCAGCTGGTCCTGGGGGGTGAGACCCGCCCAGCTGGCACCCTGGGGGCATGGCACCAGAAACCGGGGTGGGGGGCAGGGGCTAGGTAAAAGGGGCTGGGGGGTCCCCTTCAAGAGAAGGGGCTTCAAGAAAGTCTGTGCATCATGGCATCTTTGTAAAGCCCCCACTTGGCCAAGCAGAGACACCCCTGAGGACCGCCAGTTTGCAAACGGGGAGTCGGGGTTTTGTAAGATTTTGTGTAGCACTTAAAATGACTCTCAGACGGTCTGACACCGGCTCTAGAAGCAGCTGGCGTGGGTTCTGATCCCAGCTCTACCATGTTCCCGGGGTGGGGGGGGACCTTGGGCGGGTAGCTGCCCCTCTCTGAGCTCGGTGTCTTCTCTGTGAAGTGGGAACAAGGGCACCTACCTCAGAGGGTGGTTGGGAGAAGTCAGAGAGATGAGGACCCTGATAACACGCGTTACTAGCGTTCGCCACGCAGGTTCTCCAGGGAAGGACTGGGGCTCGGCTGGCAAGGGTGGCGGGGCCAGGTGGGGGGCACGGCTGGGAGACGGGGGTGGGCAGACGGACACTCACGTCGTTCTCCGAGGTGCCGCACAGGCTGCAGGACTTGCATTCGATGCACTGCCAGCGGTAGGTCCGCACGGCTGCCGTCATGTTCACCGTGAACTGTAAACACGAGGGGTGTCCTGGGGGCCGAAGGGCAGGGGTGCGGTTAGCAAGTCGTCATGCCCCTGCAGGAGAAAGTGCCCAGCCCTCACCGCTGGCTCCTAAGGCCGAGACGAACTTCCGGGAACCATGCCTGACCTCACACCTCAAGTCCACAAGGCCACAGCCACGCCCCAAACTGCAGTGCTGTGGCCACCCCAGCCCCCAACCCAGACACATTTCAACCACACTCTGCTCCCCAGAATACCATAGCAACCGCATGCCATTACCATAACGCCGTGGCAACCACGGTCTACCACCCACGGTACCGTGGCAACCACATTCTGTTAACCACCGTGCTGAGGTAGCCACATTCCGTTACCCACAGGAGAATGGCAGGCAGATCCTGCTAACCACAGTAACCCGGCCACCACGTCCTCCCAGGCGTGATGC
>NW_004444143.1:2691718-2702025 GCF_000243295.1 Trichechus manatus latirostris
AGGAGAATGGCAGGCAGATCCTGCTAACCACAGTAACCCGGCCACCACGTCCTCCCAGGCGTGATGCTGTGGCACCCCACCTTCCACACCATGGCCAACCCATGCCACCCACCATGCCCAGTGCCCACAGTCCACCACCCACCATGCCCGGTGCCCACGTCCACCACCCACCATGCCCGGTGCCCACGTCCACCACCCACCATGCCCAGTGCCCACGTCCACCACCCTGGGTGCCATAACGACTACATCTCACTATCCCAAATTACCATGACAACCATCTCTCACTACCCACAATACCACTGACAACCACAATTCATTACCCACTGCACGGAAACAACCACGGTCTATCACCCACAATCGCACCATGGGAAACCACATTCTACAACCACGATTCTACAGCAAGCACCTTCTGTTATCCATAGTACTCAGGCAGCAGCGATCCATTACTCACATATCTTGGCCACAATCTACTACCCACAGTGCCTCGGCAACCATCTTTCACTACTCTCGATGCCATGATAAGCCAACACCGCTTCCCACAATGCCATGAGAACCACCTCCCATCGTTCCCAAGGCCTCACTGACCCCACTCAGTTTCCCACGGTCATCAGCAGCTGAGTCAGCCCCACCGGCTCTGCTCACCCACAGCGAGTGGCCTGTGATGCTCTGGCTCCCCTGCCTCCCACCCTCCGCGTCTGGGCCTCTGGACATCCCCGCCATCCCAGGCTCCAGAAATGTCACCTGATCGCCCACAGTCGGCACAGGAGATGAGGTCCTCGGGACACCCTGTCTTCTTGGAGCCACCCAAGCAGAAGTCACAGTAGCCGTTGGGGATGACAGTGCCGTCAGGCGCCTTCTTGGCTGAAAGACAGCAGCCAGGGGTTGACATGGGGCAGGCAGGGGCACCCAGGCAAAGGCCGCTGCAGAATTGGGGAGAGGGAGGCGTCCCTACCTGTGTGTTTCCTCTGTGCCTCAGGGACCCAGGCCAATTCTTTGTAAAACTCTGAGGTGAGGGAAGAGAAAGGGGTTCTCACCACAGGCAAGGCTCCCCCTGCCCCCAGCCTCAGCCCCAGAGGTGGACCCCTTGGTCCAGGCATGGGAAAGGTGGGCAGAGAGAGTTGCTACCCTGAGCTGTGGCCAGTAGTGAGAGAGTTGGGGGGACAAATGCTTCCCATCAGGACCCCCCAATTCTTGGAGAAGGACAGCTGATGCTTCCTCTTTCTTGGGCAAAAGCTCAGCAAGGCCAGGTTTAAAAAGAGGCCCGGTCTCTCTGCTCATACTCACTGCCACCAGACAGGTGGCCCTAACTCGGCCCTGACTGGATAAAAATGCTGTAGGTGCCACGGGCCAAGATCTGATACAGAAACAAGACCGACGTTCTGAAGGAAAATTCTGAACAGAGGTGCCTGGCTGTGTGCTGGGGTGGGATGAAGACACTCACCCTCTCCCTCCAAGACACGGGTGGGGAGACAGGTTCCTCCACTGGCTGAGCCTCCCCCCTTCCCCAGCCCTCAGCTGTTGGGGTTGGCATGGGATTGGCATGGGTGGATGCCAAGGGCTCCCAGGCCACAGACCCTGCCCCTTGGCCAAAGCTTAGCAGAGGAGGGAGAAGGGGAGGCAGGGAGGGAGGGGAGTCATCTATCATCCCCCTCCCCAAGCTCTAATTGAAACAGTAAATCAGACCCAGAAATATTACACCCGGCCTGGAGCGCGGGAGAGATGGTTGGTTGCCATGGCAACCCCAGAGCCAGCATCCCCGTGGTCGGTGGGGGGAGGGGACCGCTGAGCTGGAGCTCTTCCAGAAATGTCTACCATGCCCGCCCCCCCAGGCTCCTCGGCCCCCGCTCCCAGCCCCCCGCCCCCGTTCCCACCCCCACCTGGCCTGCCTGCTCACGTTTGTGGTTGTTTTTCCGGTGGAAGGGCAGGGCGTGGCGCTCGGTGCTCTCCTCCCCCTCCTCCTCAGCCAGGTGGGTGTGGGTGTAGTGGTAGCTGAGCCCGGGCCTGTTCTTATACCGTTTCCCACAGACTGGAGAGCGGGGAGGGCTGGTCAGCCCCTCCAGCCCAGGCCGCCTCCTCCTGGCCTCTGGATCACGCCTCCCCCCCTCTGCCAAAGGCCTGAGCGCCCCCCACCCAGGTCCAGAATGGGAGGGAGGGGCCAGGAGGGGGGAGGTCTCTGGGCCCCACTCTCTCTCTCTCTCTCCCCCTCTTCGGAAGGACTCACTATCACAGACATACGGCTTGTCTCGGTCCTCCAGGGAAGCGGTGTCCTGGCGTTTCCGGAGACCCCCGATGCCATATGCCTGGGGGCAGAGTCGGGAGTGAGGGGCAGGAAAGCCAGCAAATGGAAAGGGCTTTCATTATTTGGGCTTGGGAATCAAACTGCCACCTCCCAGCTGCAGGGCCTCGAGCAACTCCCTCAGCCTCTCTGCCGCTGTTTCCTCATCTGCCATGTAGTAGGAAGCTAGTTCTCACCCACTGCACAGTGTCTGTTTGTCAAACGGCTTAATCGACCTGAGTCTCAGTTTCCTCCTCTGTAAAATGGGTATAAAATCCCTACGCCTTGGGTCTTCTGTGGGGATTAAATTAGGTCACACCTGAGGGCAGGGTCTGACGGTCACGTGTGCTCAGTACACAGGATGTGATATCGACTGGAGGGGTGTGGGGAGCGGCTCTGGGGCGATACCTTTCCTTTAGCTCTGTTTTTCCTCCTGGGAATGTCGTCCTCCAAGTCTTCCACCTCCAGGTCGTGCGGAAACTCCAGCAGCTGCTGCTTCTGGGCGCCAAGAGAAGGGAAATTGGGGTCAAGAAAGGGAGGGTCAATGTCCTGTTCTGAGGGGGGGCTCTGGGAGAGACAAGAGGTCTTCCAAAAAGAGCAGGGGTGTGGGAGACTGGAGGTTTGGGGTACACGGCCCGAGGGAGCAGGGAGAGCTTGAAAGCATCATGCAGCGGGCCAGGGCAGGGGCGGGAGGGGCCCTGGGGCTTGGTCCTACCTGGCAGTCCATGACGGCCTCCTCCTCCTTCGGCTCTGTCTTCCTCTCCCCTGTCTCAGCGCACAGCAGAGCCTCGAGGACCGGCCCCTCCGGGAGGCCACCCTCCTTCTTCAGGGGTGCCTCACAGTCTGGAAACAGGAATATGGGGAAGTCAAGAGGCTTGCCCATACTCAACCAGCAACAGATGCAAGGGTCGAGCCACACAGGCTGGAAGGAGGCTGAGACCCGGGGAAGACACAGATCCACTTGGACACTCAGGGGGAGTCATGGCGAGATCCTTGGATACACCCAGAGATTCTCAGGAAAGACAGGCCTGCAGGCACCCCCAGACCTACACAGGGAAGAACAGCCAGACCGTGGATACACTTGAACGCATATGAGACAGCAGGACACACAAAGGCAGAAACAGACCCTAAGATGTCCCCGGACAGAGAGAGGGGACATATCCAGACCTTGGATCCACTCGGAGATACTCAGGAAGAGACCTGTTTGGACCCCCAGACACACGGAGACCCACACAGGGAAGACACAGCCAGACCCTATGATACACTCAGGGAGAATCAGACACTCAGGCTACACATGGGCGTATACAGGGGAGAAGCAGACAGCCCTCGGACGCAGTTGACACACACGGGAAAAGCCCCAGCCAGATGGACACTCCAGTTCACCTGGGCACACAAAGACCCTGGGGGACACCTGGACAGGGCAAGTGAAACAGCTGCTCACTCTGCTAATCCTGACACGTTCTCTGATGGGCCAGAAACACACAGACCTTAATACACCAGACCCTAAAGGGAAGGGACTCTCCCAGATACTAATGCGAAGAGACAGCCAGATACCCTGCTACAGTCAGACACACTCAGGAAAAATACACCTGGAAAGAGACACAGCCACTCTGATACACCCAGCTACATATGAAGAGTTACAGGCAGACATTCTAACACAGCCAGATGCACGCAGGAGGGAGGACAGGCATTCTGATACAGCCAGTCACAGGACAGGGCGCTAAAGAGTCAAGTGCACTCAGGCACCCACATCCTGGTACATCCCAGCTCACAGTGGAAGAGATACAGCCAGAGACTCCAGACACCTAGACACGTGGTAATAGGTATCACCGTGCCCTTGAATACACCCGGGTCCACACAGGAGATACAGCCAGAAGCTCAGTCACTGGGGGAAAACGGTAGAAAAATGTAGACACCAGGCCAGTCACTCTGACACTCACTAGAAGGGGGATAAAGCTGATGTTTTACGTGGGATCAACACACACTTAACAGCGCGTGCGGGGGGCACTGAGGCGGGCCACAGCAGGCAGAGGTTTGCCTCTCCACCCACCGATCTTGTACTCGCAGGGCCGGAGTCTGGGGTCTTCCAAGATGTTGAGTCTCCGTTTCTTCCTCCAACAGCGGGCGGGGTACGTGTAGATCTGTCCGGGGGCCAGACCTGGAGAGACAGGCGCGGTAAGAGGGCGGCCTCGAAGCCGTCGGCCCCGCCCCGCCCCGCCCTCCCGGCGGGTACCAGGCCCGCGGTGGGTCTTCTCCATCCAGATGTAGCTGTTGTTCTGGGCCACGCCGGTCTGCGAGTCCAGGAAGGGCAGACGCAAGCTGCGCTCTGCGCACAGGCGCGCGTTGTAGCTGCGGCAGTGCTCGATGGCCTCGCGGTAGAAGTCCTCGCCTAGGCTACGGGGGCGAGTGAGCGGGCGAGCGGCTGTCAGCAAGGGCAGGCCCGCCTGGCTGCGCAGCACCCCTCTCCCAGTCCCGCTCGCCCAGGGTCGAGGTTAGGTGGGCTGACTCCTCCAACCTCGCCTCTTTCCCCCGGATCCTCCTAGACCCAGGGCGAGGGGTGGGGAGAGGATCAAGGGCCTCCCCAGCCTGGGACTCAAGGAGGCTTCCAGCTAAGGAGGAGATACCCACAATGTAGAAACGGGCAAAAATCGCCCATCCATACATGCACATATCCGAAGACACAACACAAACCAATCACACATATTCACACAGGATTCACACACAAAGAGAGACATATCCCAAGACTCACAAAGGACAAAACAGACAAATCTCACACATATGTGTGCACGCACACACACACAATACGAATATTCCAAGTCACATAGTGTAGAAAAGACAGATCACACATATATCCATGCACAAATCTACATCACATCTGAAGACGTCTTACACAAACAAATCACCCACGCAGGACCCACACACAATGTGGAAACAGATAGATAAAACACACTTATGCATCCAAAGACACACACAGTTACACAAATGTCGAAAGGCACCAACTGTAGAAACAAATAACCCACATATACACTTACACACATATCTAAAGGCGCAACACAAACAACACACACAATATCTGCAGGCACAATGCAAAGAAATCACACAGCTTCACACAGGAACCACACATACATTCACAAAAACACAACATAGGAACCAATGTCTCAAATAGCACATCCCAGACACACAAAGATACACATGTGCTATAAACTACATTGAAATAGACAAACCCACACCGTATTTACACACAGATAGACACATCCCTGCACATCTAAAGACACAGCAGAAACCACGCCGAGTTCCCGAGGACAGGCACACACACCCAGAGACCCAAATATCCAGAGATGCCTAGTGCAGAATAAAAGGAACCACACACGTCAAAAAACCCAGAACACGAACAAGTCACACACACCCTTCACATCTCAAGACAAAGGTAGTGTAGACTTCACTCGAGTTTACCAAGGCCCCCGCGCCCCCAGACCGTTTCACCCTTCTCTCAACCCCGAGGGTCGTTGGGTGGGGACGCTGACCACCTTCCCCGAGTTGGGCCCCGAGGCCCCCCACACCCTCTGCCCCGCCAGGAGCAACGCGTCGGACATCATTCTTGCCAGAGACCCACAGTCACACACCTCGCACCCCCGCGCAGCCCCGCACACCGTGACAGCCCCCCAGACACCCCATCAGCCCCGTCCCCGGCTGCCACACACACACACGCCCGCGCAGACCTGCCCGCGCGCCCTCCCCGCCTCCCGCCGGCCCGCACCACCTCAGGGGGCCGGGGATGACCGTGGCCATCTTGCTCCCCGGGTCCTGCCCCCAGCAGGTCTCCGCCGGGTCGGTCCTCCCAGCGCTCGGGCGGGCGCCGAGGCCGCCCATCCATTCATTCCTGGGGGGTGGGAGGACGGGGGCCACAGCCAATGAGGGCGCTGGGGCGGGCCCGCCCAGGCCATGCTGGGAGAGGTAGTCCAGGCCTGGGGGCCGGCCCACCCGGCGGCCGGAGGGGCAGGGGCGGGGCCCAGCGGCGGGCACAGACACTCCCACGCTCACACACACACACTGGCTCGTACACACACCCTAGCCTGACACGCATGCACTCACATACGCACACCTGGACTCACGCCCACATTTTGCACACTCATTCACACACAGTCACACTCTCATACGCTCCCACCTACACACCTTCACACGGACTCACACAGCTACACTCACATGCATTTATACTCACACGCGTATTTCATACCAAGGGACTTAGAGGCACCTTACAGGTGTCCACCCAGACTTCCCCCAGCCTGCAGATGGCAGCTCTCACGCACGTGGCTCATTGACACTGCCCCCCTCGCAGTCCCTTCTGGTTCCGGGGATCCCTATCCCACCCTCCCTCGAGATTGTCTCTCACCCCAACCACACTCACAGTCACCCCACCCCACACAGCCCCTTCCACAGGCATGACGGCAGCCACACCTCCTGGGTTCAAATCCTGGCTCTGCCACTTGCTGCTGCTGGCCACGTGCCCTTGCGAAGGACTTGACCTTTCTGAGCCTCAGTTTCTTTACCTGTAAAATGAGGGTGATGCCTCCTTGGCTTGTTGTGAGGATTAAATGAGTAAATATGGGGAAAATGAGTAAATACGGGGAAAGTGTTGTAAAAGGTAGCAGAGTCCCTGGGTGTGCCAATGATTAATGTGTTTGGCTGCTAACCAAAAGGTTGGTGATTTGAGTCCACCCAGAGGTGCCTCGGAAGAAAGGCCTGGCAATCTACTTTGAAAAATCAGCCATTAAAGACCGCATGGAGCACAATTCTACCGTGACACACATGGGGTCGCCATGAGTCAAAACTGACTCCATGACAGCTGGTTTGCTGGTTGGTTCGGCATGTAGTAAGTGCTCAATAAATGCATCCATTCCACAAAGGATCTGCTTTGTACTAAGATGTAAACTGACAGTAGCTAACGATTATTAGGAAGAATACTGCCTTGCAGAGTAGATGCTCAATAAATATTTGTTGAATGAATACATTTCCTGAGCATCGACTATAATGCTAGACGCAGTGCTAAGTGTTTTACAGAGGTTAACTCATTTGACCTCATAACAACCTTCTGGAGTGATACTATTAATATCCCCATTTTCCAAATGAGGAATCTGAGGCACAGGGAGATGAAGTTACCTGCCTGTGATGACACAACCCTTAGCCCCTGGCGGCTGTTTGAAGGTGGGACTGAGGAATCGGCTCATTCATCCAGACACCCTTCTGTCTCCCACTATCACCCACACAGACTCCACCCTAAAGAACTCCCAGAGCCGGGTCTCTACACACACATACACACGCAAACACACACCCACTGTCCCCCTGGGTCACAGTTTGTGTCTAGCGTTTGAGCGGCTGCTTGGATGAAAAAGCGGTGGTCACACATGCCCACGAACACGCTCATCCACCAGGGGGCAGTCCTGCAGACAGGGAGAGGCACTCCAGCCTTCCCCTCTTTTGTAACTTGATGCCCCCTCCCATGATCAGTTCTCCACACACACACACACATACCTCTACTCTCAGATCCCTTCCACAAACTTCCTCCTCTGGGCCAGATAAGGCGGTGACCTACCCCTCCCACATAACCCCAGCTGGGGTCTCTGCTTCACATCTGGCCCAGAGTAGGTGACAGGTAGGTGGTAAGGGGAGTGAAAGATGCTGGCACCCCATCCCCACACTCAGACTGGCCTCCAGCCCCTGTAGTGACCACCCCATACTTCCTCCACAGTGAGCCCTGTCCGCCCAGACCCACTGGCTCCCCTCAGAGGGAGCCCTTGCCACCACCTTCCTCTCACCTCCCACCACCGCACAGATCCCTAACACACCTTCTTACACTTGTTCCCCACACCTCTAGTCACACACCCCAGCTCACTCCCGCCTCACATCAGAACTCCGGCATCAATTTGAGCCCGTGGAGCCTGAGTGTAGACACCCCATCACCTCCCCAGAGGTCCACCAGCAGGGTCTGAACCCATAGAGCCAGGCTGGCACTTGGAGAGAGGTCTCCCCTATTAATAATCATACATGTAGTCCCGGGTCAGGCGCTGTACTAAGCGCTCATAAATATCACCTTATTTAAGCCTCACAATAGCCCCAAGATGTAAAAAGAACTGCAAAACCAAAAAAAAAAAAAAAACCAAACCCATTGCCCTCCAGTCGATTCCGACTCACAGCGACCCTATAGGACAGAGTAGGACTGACCCATAGGATTTCCAAGGAACAGCTGGTGGATTCGAACTGCAGACCTTTTGGTTAGCAGCCGAACACTTAACCACTGCGCCACGGGGGCTCCAAAAGAACTGTTATGGCCCCCAGTTCACAGATGGTAAAACTGAGGCTAGGGGGAGGAAATTAATGGCTCAAGCTGGGATTTGAACTCCAGTAGTCAGAACGCCCGAGGGCTTCGTTCTCCAGCTTCCTGCTCCCAAGGAGATTGGTCGCTCACATTCCTTCAGGAGCGAGTCCCTACCCTCACCCCTGCAGGCCCCTGGGAAGGGGAGAGCCGACAGGGATGCTGGGACACCCACTCCACACTCCCTCTGGCCTCCAGGCCCCCGCAGAAGCCGGGATGCTTGTAGATCCACCACCTGGCACAGGAACCCTGTTCCCAGCCTGTGTGAGGTGTCCCTCGCAGGAGAGGCATCTGTCCGTGTGTGCAGCTGAGGGTGGGAGGGAAGTGCACACCACCGCACGCTGACCCTGGCCGCATACACCCCCCTCAAGCCCTCTATGCCCTCACCTAGCCACCCTAGACGGCGCGTGCCTACAAGCTCCCGCCCCCTACACACCCGTCACTCGCAACCTCCCCCCGCCAGAAGCGACCAGGAGCCCTTTGGTCCCACCACCAGACGCAGCCCTTCGCGGGGGTCGCTCCCTCTCCACTCTTCCCGCCCCCCCCCCTCCCACTGCACTTATTGCTCAAGGTCAAGGCAGCGAGCGCACAGGGTGGGGAGAAGGGTGGGGGAGGTCGTCCCGGCCTCTTTGTGCGGCGCCGCGGGCGCTCGCCCCCCGCCTCCCCCCAGGCCGGGGAGGGGGTAGGGGAGTGCTGCGCTCGCCTGCGGGAGAGGGAGGGCGGGAGCGGCCGCGCGCCTGTCACTCCAAGCCCGCTGTCACCGCCTGGGGAAGGGGCGGGGGGGGGAACCCTGGGACCTGGGAGTCCGGGATCCAGAAGAGGGAGAGGGCAGAGGAGAGGCGGAGAGAGCGAGCAATGGCAAGGAGAGGGTAGGGACGGGAGGGAGCTAGGCTCGGACCCAGGCGTCCCGGCTCCGAGGCACTGGGCACGGGAGAAAGCTAACGCTACAAGGAATGACGCGGGCAGGGAGGAAGGGAGGGGATCCCCGGAGGGTGAGGGCGCTGCCAGCACCCCCTCCCGAGGCTCTCGTTAGATGTGTATGGGCGGGAGGGGAAGGGCTCCTACGGTCTAAGCTGACCGTAGTGTCTCGGCTTCTGGGTCCTGGGCCAGGCCTGAAGACCTGGAGACGCAAGGGGGGAGACAGCAGGAGTCTAACCGGGGACCCCCGACGCCTCAGCTCCCACCCTGGAGCCGCGTGGGCCCGGGACCCGGGAGAAGGAGGGAGGAAAGAGAGAAAGGCGCCTTGATGAGGGGAAAGGGGATGGTGGAGACCCGGGAGACTGGGGTCGGGACCCATCCGGGGGCCCCCAGAGAGATGGTGGGGGAGAGGGAAGCCCCTGACCCCTTGGGTGGGGAAACTCTGCCTCCGCCCCCCCACCCCCAGCCCGCGCCACATTCCTTCACTGACAGCGACAAAGAAGAGGCGCCCCCGCGGCCCTGAAGGGGCTCCCGCCCCCAACCCTAGGGAGCGACAGGGGGTGGGGGGCCCCCTGGGGCGGGGGGGCGTACTGGGGGGGGCATTCAACTACCGTCTGCGTGCTGCGACCCCCTCCCCAGCTAGGGCGGGGGAAGAGCTCCTGGGAGGGTTCAGGTCGGGGGCAGGGGTGGCTGCGGGGACACTCACGACTTGAGCGGGTTCTGAATGGCGGTGGCCATGGCCCG
>NW_004444143.1:2702137-2716156 GCF_000243295.1 Trichechus manatus latirostris
CGCTACGATTTCATTCATTCTTGGGGCCGCGGCGCGAGCTGAGCGGGGCGGGACGGGGGCGGGGCTCGGCCAATCCCCGCGCCTCCAGGCGCACGACGGGACGTGGAGTCTAGGGGCGCGCGTCGGCGCCCGAGGGCGCCCCTGCCGGGACTACACGTCCCAGGGGGCGCCGGGAGGACCGCGCGCCCATTGGCTGCTGGAGATACGGGGCGGGGCGGGACTCGCCCCAGAACATCCTTTCCCCCTCCCTGGGGATGCTCGGTTCCCAACTCCCGCTTCCCATCCTCCAAGCATCTCGGGCGCTGGCGCAGGTGGTCCTCGACTTCTGGGCCTCCCCAGGATCTGTGGGTGACCCCAGAATCTGTCGCGGATTTTTGTCTGTGCCAGCTGGTCCAGGTGCTTCTTCTGTGTAAACCAGCTGTGACCAAGCACAGGGGTTAATCGATGTCTTCGTTCATTTATTGAGTGTGTCAGACTCTGGTGTGCGCTGGGGATACAACAAAGATCAAAGCAGACAAAATCGCTGCCCTCAAGAAGCTGGCATTCTAGTGGAGAAAGACAGGTAATAAACAAGAAAGTAAATAGATAAGATCATTGCAGGGAGTGATGGCGCTGTAAAGAAAACAAAACAGGGCGATTTGAGGAAAGGGTGGCCTCTGTGAGGAGGTGGCATTGGAGTTAAAACCTGAGAAGGTGCGAGCCAGCCCAGCTAACATAGCATCCCTTGTACCTCTGTCCCTTTTCACTGCTTTACGCTTCTTCCAAGCTCTTATCAAAGTCTATCATCCAATGGTACATCTGTTTGGTTACTTGGTTGGTTGTCTGCCTCCGTTCATTAGAAGGAAACCCTGGTGGAGCAGTGGTTAAGAGCTACCGCTGCTAACCAAAAGGCTGGCAGTTCAAATCCTCCAGGTGCTTCTTGGAAACCGTCCGGGGCAGTTCTACTCCGTCCTAGAGGGTGGCTATGAGTCAGAATCGACTCGACGGCAATGGGTTTGGTTTGGTTGGTTTTGTTCATTAGAATGTCAGCTCTATGAGGGCAGGGATGTTGTTCCATGTGCTGCTATCTCCCCAGTGCCTAGAACAGGGCCAGGCAAATAGTAGGTGCTATTTTTTTAAGTGGAGCCCCTGGGTGGCACAAACGGTTAAGCACTTCGCTACTAACTGCAAAGTCTGGTGGTTCGAACTGGTCTCACTCCACCTGGAGCAAGGGCGAATGAAGAAAACCAAAGACACAAGGGAAAGATTAGTCCAAAGGGCTTATGGACCACAGCCTCCACCAGACTGAGTCCAGCACAAGTAAATGGTGCCTGGCTACCACCACTGACTGCTCCGACAGGGATCACAATAGCGGGTCCCGGACAGAACTGGAGAAAAATGTGGAACAAAATTCTAACTCACAAAACACACCAGACTTACTGGTCTGACAGAGACTGGAGAAACCCCGAGAGTATGGCTCCTGGACACCTTTTTAGCTCAGTAATAAAGTCACTCCTGAGGTTCACCCTTCAGCCAGAGATTAGACAGGCCCATAAAACAAACAGTAATACGTGTAGCTCAACCATGTGTACGAGACTAAATGCGCACACCAGCCCAGGGGCAAGGACAAGAAGGCAGGAGGCAGCAGGAAGGCTGAACACATAGAAATGAGGAACTCAAGGTCGAGAAGCAGAGAGTGTTGACACGTCACGGGGTTGGCAACCAATGTTACAAAACAATTTGTGTATCAACTGTTTAATGAGAAACTAATTTGCTCTGTAAACCTTCATCTAAAGCAGTATAAAAGGAAAAGAAAAGAAGAAAAAGTTTGGTGGTAAGAATCCACCCAGAGGCACCTGAGAAGAAAGGCCTGGCAATCAGCTTCTGAAAGATCACAGCCACTGAGAACCCAATGGAGCACAGGTCTACCCTGACACACGTGGGGTTGCTATGAACCAGAATTGACTCAACAGCAACAGGTTGGGTTTGTTTTTTCCTTGTTTTAAAATATGTGTTGAATAAGTAAATGAAATCAATTAGTCATTATGCCCCGTGTCCTTCCCAGTGTCCAGCCCCGAGGCACACAGCTGGTGAGGAGAGACAGCAAGGTGGACCAGGCTGTGCCCTCCCATGCATGGAGACACGGACGACCAGAAGCGGGGGGGCTCTATCAAGGAAACTGCCCAGCCAAGGGCCTGGAGCTAAAACCCAGAGAGAGAGCTAATTTCTAGAGTACTGTGGACCACAGCCCTGTGTGGGCATGCTAGGGACACCCCCTGATGGAGACAGCCCCAGGCTCAGCCCTGAGGTCACAGTAGAGTGGGGTGACAGACCCATCATCAGACAATGACAGCCCAGTGGGGTCAGGACTGGGACCGGGGAGGCACAGGCAGAGGGGCCAGGCCTGGAGTAGGGAAGCTGAGGGGATGTGGGAGGCCAGAGCAGGCACCTGACCCAACCTGGGGTTCAGGGAGGGCTTTCTGAAGGAGGGGACGTCTGAACCGTTGGTGAATCCTTTAGTGTCCTAGCCACCTGACCTCACAGGGTAGGGTTCCTGTCCCGACTCCTTCGGGTCCCGATCCCTGATCTTCTGTTACTCAAACTTTGAAGACAGTCACTGATCCTGGAAGTCCCCATCTTTCGCCCCTTCTCCCAAACTGAGACCGAGGATGTGGCCACCAGAGGGCACTGTGGCTCCAGTCTTTGTCCGGCCAAGGCTGCTCCAGAATCCTTAGACCAGAATCCTCAGAGCCTGAGAGACATTGCAGGCTTGAGGTCAGCCAGTGGAGAGACTAGGCCCCACCCTGGGCCTCAGACCCTGCCCAGGACCTGATCCCCAGGGTCTAACCTTCCTGTGGACCCAGAATCACTGGGAGACCTTCTACTTCAGACTGCTTGGGGCCCAGCTGGGGCCTCAGAGGGGGGCACTATTGCTAACCCCCACCCCATCCCGCTTGTCCCTACAGATTCAGAGAATACAGCTGTCCCCTAAGCAGCCCTTCGGATGTTCAGCCATAGCCTTCAGACTCCTCCTGCCCAGAGAGGATTCTAAGCTCCTGAGGGGCTAAGGCTGGGGGGCGGGGGGCACACAATACAGAGACAGCAACAGTGACAACAGTGAGTAAGGCCCCATGTATTTAGCTCTTCTTGTGTGTCAGGACCTGCACTGAGCTTTTTGCAAGCTTTCCATCACTGACTCATACAAGCCATCCTGAGGAGACACAGCACCTCCGTCTTGTGGATGAAGTAACTTCGGTCCAGATGAAAAACGTCCTCACCAAAAGCCGGCACTCACAGGCCAGGGAAAGCTGAGATTTGAACCCAGTTATGACTCAGAAGCCAACGTCTCAAGCTTAGGTCCTCTGAGGAGAGTTTGCTGACTTCCTGTGTCCAAATCCCCTCCGGCCCGCTGTGAAAATATCACCCCAGCCCACCCACTCATCCACCGCACCCCTGTCCTATGGATTCAGTGTCTCTGAAAGCCGATGCTGGCCTCTGTCCTTAACAAACCCCCAAGGCTTTCTAATGACCACCGTCTGTCTGTCAGTTTGCCCTACTCTGGAGGCTTCGTGTGGCTGGGATGCTGGAAGCTATGCTATCGGTATTTCAAATACCAGCAGGGTCACCCATGGTGGACAGGTTTCAGCAGTGCTTCCAGCCTAAGACAGACTAGGAAGAAGGACCTGGCGGTCTGCTTCCGAAAACATTGGCCAGTGAAAAAAGTCTTTGAATAGCAGCAGAACATTGTCCGATACAGCGCCGGAAGATAAGCCCTCAGGTTGGAAAGTGCTCAGAATACCAGTAGGGAAGAGCTGCCTCCTCAAAGTAGAGTCGACCTGAATGACGTGGATGGAGTCAAGCTTTTGGGACCTTCATTTGATGACGTGGCCCGACTCAAAATAAGGAGAAACAGCTGTAAACATCCATTAATAATTGGAACGTGAAATGTACGAAGTATGAATCTGGGAAAACTGGAAGTCGTCAAAAATGAAATTGAACGCATGAACATTGATATCCTAGGCATTGGTGATCTGAAGTGGACTGGGATTGGCCATTTTGAATTAGACAATCATGTGGCCTACTATGCCAGGAATGACAAATTGAAGAGGAATGGCGTCGCATGAATCGTCAAAAAGAACATTTCAAGGTCTATCGAAGTACAACGCTGTCAGTGATAGGATTATATCCATCCGCCTACAAAGAAGACCGTTAATATGACTATTATGCAAATTTACGCGCCAACTACCAAGGCCAAAGATGAAGAAATTAAAGATTTGACCAACTTCTACAGTCTGAAATTGATCGGGCATGCAATCAGGATGCATTGGTAAGTACTGGTGATTGGAATGCCGAAGCTGGAAACAAAGAAGATCGGTGGTTGGAAAATATGGCCTTGGTGATAGAAACGCCGCCGGAGAATGACTCCAAAGGCATGAAGACTCACTGAGTTAGTGTCTGAGAACAAACACGGAAAGAAGAGCAAAGTGCAGTTGAAGGGTTGGTTCTCAAGCTCTGTGGTGGGGTGCAGAGTGGGTGAGTGGGGCGGTGGGGTGGCATCAGAGCTGGTGACGAAGGGCGTGGGCTCCACAGGCCTACTTCCTGTATTCCCTCTGTGGCTTTGCTGGAACTTCCTGAACATTTTGCTCATCTGTGAAATTGGAGAGATAGTTCCGACCTCACAGGTGTGTGGCGAGGATTTTGAGTGTATCCGTGTGAAGCACTTAGAACAGTGCCTGGGACATTTTAGCTCTCAGTGAATACTCGCTGTGATCATTTACCTTCATATATTCCGATTACTGAATGCCTACTGTGTGCTGAGGGTTTTACATACATAACCCCAACAATCCTGTGGGATGGGGTACCATTATCTCCAAAGAGGTAAGGTCTCTGATTAGAGACCACTAAGAAATCATGAAGCCTGGACTTGAACCTAGGTGTGCTGACCCAAAGCACATGCCCCACCCTCTCTGTAGCTCTGATGGGGCAGGTGTGAGAGGAGCCCTGGCCACCGAGCCCTCCGACGGCAGGCCAGGCTCCTGTGGTCCTCACAGCAACACCAAAAGGGATGGAGATACGGTGCGACCACATCAGGCAGGACTGCAAAGCCAAGGGTCAGGAGTTTGGATGTGGTTTTGAGGGTAGAGGGAAGCCAGTGGAGGGTTTTAAGATGATCTAATTTCTCTTTTAGAAAGATCTCTGTCGCTGGGAAAGGTGGGGGGGGGGGCGGGCTGTGGGGCAGGGCGGGAGTGGGGAGACCAGGGAGGAGGCTGCTGCTTCCGTTCAGGTGGTAGGACAGGACCAGGGCAGGGGCTGAGAAAGGGATGAGAAGTAGCAGAATTGTGGCCGCTGTGACAAATTACCACAAACTTGGTGGCTTCAATTTATTCTATCACGGTTCTGGAGGCCAGACTCCAACATCCATGTCACTAGATCAAATGGCCACTTGGAAGCTTTTGAGACCCCAGGCACTACGCAACGAACCAGGAGGTAGATCAGAAGCACTAAACACGTTATTAGGCCAATTAACTGGGATGTTCCATGAAACCATGACCCTTAACCTCCAAACCAAGGAACCAAATCCCATGAGGTGTTTGGTTGTACATAAGCAGCCTCAGGAGCTACTCTTTTTTTTTTTTTTTTTTTGGTCATTGTTGTAAATATATCTATCATACAACTTTGCCAATTCAACTTTTTGTAGGTGTACAACTTATTGACAGCAATTACATCAATAGGTTGTGCAAAGCTACCCTTTATCAACGTGATGTTTCCATTGCTGTAAACAGAAACTCAGCGCTCCATAAGCTAAAACCCCCCTTTCCCCTTCCCTCCCGCCCTGGTAACCACTAATAAACTTTGGCCTTTTGTCTTTTTCTTGTCTTTTTATATAAATGAGGTCGTATTACCTGTCTTTTTCATTATTCGCCATTCTCGTGTGTGTGAATTACTATCTCACTGTGGTTTTGACTCCCCTATTACTCACGAGGTTGGCCATCTTTTCACGTGCTGATCAGCCATTTGTATATTTTCACAGGATGAAATGTTTATCTAAGTCCTTTGCCCATTTTTTAATCGGGTTTCTGTCTTTTTATTATTGAGCTGTAGAAGTTTTTAAAATATATTCCAGATACAAATCGCTTGCGGTGCGATGGATCACTTTAGTGTGGACTTTCTCACCATAGTCTTGTAACTCCTACCCGAGTGTTTGGGTGGAACTGTGCAAATAAGGTAATTGTGGCCCACTGAGGGGACTGGCCAGTTTTCTCATCCCAGCAGGCTTAAAATGAGCCATCCCAGAGGTGGGAAGAGAGGATCTCACCACTACCAAGGAAAAAGAGCCAAGAGCAGAGTACATCATTTGGAACTGGAATCCCTGTGCTGAGAAGCTCCTGAAACCAGTTGACCCAGAGAGAGAGAGAGAGAGAGAGAGAGAGAGAGAGAGCTATAAAACTGAAGACAGCGAGGAGCAGTGGCAGAGAAATGGCGAAAGGAGAGACTGGCAGGAGACCGCGCAGTGGGCTTCCCAGCTCACAGAGTGAGAAAGCTCAGCACCTTTGGGCAGGAGGCTTGCTGGTGGAATAAGGTGCCTCCGAGCACTTGATGGAGCTAGGTTTGCTGACCCATGGAGCTAGAGCTGAGTGCCTTCAGGCCGAGGCTTACTGGTCGAGTAGGGTGCCTCTGGGCACTTATCGGCAGAGCTAAAAGAGCTTCATAACGCTTGCCAAACAGGACAGAGGCTGAAGGGCCAGAAGAGGTGTGCCTGCGAGCATGGCTGAGAAGAGGCTGTCCTGATGGAAGAACTGTATCCTGAGCATTGCTGAACCTGAACTGTAACCTGTTACTTCCCTAATAAACCCCATAATCGTGAGTATTGCCTGTGAGTTGTGTGTGGCCATTACAATGAATTATCAAACTCAGCAGAGGAGTAGAGAGTGCCGTGGGAGGGATGGCTGGTGTCAGAGTTTGTAAACATGGTGGAAAGAGGAGGCATGTCTGATCTCCACCTCATGGTAATCAACCATGGGCTATTGTTCTTGATTCTCCTCCGCCCTTGTGAAGTTAGAGAACAGATGCCCCCACCACGCCATTTTTACACTCTTAATCAGATATATTTTGCAGAAGTGTTCTCCTATCCTGTAGGTTGTCTTTCCCTTTCTTGATGGTGTCTTTTGAAGCCCAAAACTTTTTAACGAGGTTGAATGAGCTCCTCCGGTAAGTGAGTGTGGGCTGAGAAGAAGATCAAGGATGGAGGCCTGGGTCTCGCCATCATTGACAGGTCCTGGAATGAGAAGAAAGCAGCCAGGGGGGCTGAGAAGGAGACAGCAGGGAGGAGGGAGGAGGCCCAGAGAATGTGACTGGGGTCTCACGAGCAAAGTGAAGAAGGCATGTCAAGGAGCAAGGAGCATCACCTGTGTCGGATGCAGTGGCCAGGCCAGGAGAGATGAGGACTGAGGCTCGACGGTTAGGTCTAGCAGCATGGTGACCTTGACCAGAGCTCTTCCATGGAGTGGAGCGTTGTGTTAGAGTGTGAGAGAATTGGACACACCTGTTTTGAGAAAGTTTGCCGTAAAGGGGAACAAAGAAAAGGGGCTGTAGCTGGAGGAGGAGATGGGGTCAAGAGAGTTTTAAGATGGAAGAAACTACATATTTGTATGCCGGTGGCAATGAGCTATGAGAGAAGGAGAGTTGGTAAGGCAGGAAGAGGGGAGAATTGCTGGAGCGGAGGTCTTCAGTAGACAAGAGGGTGGGTACGTTGCTAAGTGGAGGGTCAGCATTAGGGGCAGTTTTCCCGATGTAACAGGAGGAGGAGGAGGAACGTGTGGGCACAGACTCTGGAAGGTGGGAGAGTCAGGGCGGCCTCTCTGACCAGGTTCAGTGAAATAAGAAGAGGTAAGGTCAGCAGTTGAAAGTGAGGATGGGGGAAAGGAGAGAGGAGACAGCTTGGAAAGGTCACTAGCAGGGCAAGATTAAGGCACATGAGGGCCCTAAGGAGCCCTGGTGGCACAGTGGTTAAGAGCGCTGTTGCTATTCAAAAGGTTGGCAGTTCGAATCCACCAGCTGCTCCTTGGCAACCCTATGAGGAAGTTCTACTCTGTTTTATAGGGTCACTATGAGTCAGAAACGACTCAACAGGAGGGCTTTAAACACTGACAATCTGTGGTGCCCCCTCCTCTGCTTACTCACGCATTTGAATGGGATATGTGAGTTACATATATGCATGTGTATATATATATATGGAGCCCTGGTGGCGCAGTGCTTAAGAGCTTGGCTGCTAACCAAAAGGTCGGCAGTTCGAATTCACCAGCCTCTCCTCGGAAACCCTGTGGGGCAGTTCTACTCTGTCCTATAGGGTTGCTATGAGTCAGACTCGACTCAACAGCGGTGGGTTTGTTCGGGCTTATATATAAATGTGTGTGTGTGTGCGTGCATGTCTTAGCTATCCAGGATGTAACTTCTTTTTAAATGTGACGATAATATTAGCGATTGAACACAAAAGTGGTGTATGCCATTTCAGCAGAATGAGATGACCTGGATTATAAAATTTTTAGTGGATGCGAGGTACTAAGATTTTACTATATACCACATTTTCTGCAAAAAGAATATTTCACATACTCTACAACAATGAAAATGAGTCAGTGAACTTAGTTGTTTCAACAATCAATGTGAAATTCTGTTGACCTTCTACAATGAAAAACTGACTTTCGCCAATTTTGCTTTGAATGGCTCATACTTCAATTTTGATGCTTCTTTCATAATACATGCTATAATTATAAATGAACACATGGAAAGATGCTATAAAAGAAAATTTAATGATCAGAAAACAAATATTATAACAAATTACTATATTTTATTTTTAGATAGATCTTTCATTTCTAACATGTTATAATTAAAAACATTTCTTGCACGTCTTTGCTCTTAAAAATTCTTCATTGACTTTGTCATGATTAAGCTGCTGAACAGTATCTACTTCGATACATAATAAGGATAATGAATCGAGTCTTTCTTGAATCATTGTTGTACGCTGAGGGTTTCTGAGTCTCTTTTGGGACAGAAATGAGTGTTCTGGTGTGCAGTTTGTGATCATTAAAGTTAGGTATATGCGTAAAGCAATTTCAACATTGGGAAATACACATCATATTTTATTTTCTATTGTGGAATGATACATGCCTACACACACACACACACACACACACACACACACACACATATATAAACCCGAACAAACCCACTGAATCTGTAAACTTAGTTCTCATGTAAGAAGGAAATTGTTGCACTTCTCCATACAGGTTTGTATTTAATCATTGGGATGAGCCTGCTCTAATTTCTTGGATGCCTTCGTGCCTTCTTCATCAGGGTATATCCACCTTATTTAAGAAGGCAAATCTATCTGAAAGAACTTCATACACTTTCGCCTTTCTTTTCACGCAAGATTCGAGTGTGTCCATGATAGTGTAGTATGTGGTTACGAGAAATTGGTCTCTGGCACTCGGTGATACATCTGGGCCAGGGCTTTTTTTTTTGTTGGGAGTTTTTTTTTATTACCTTTGCAATCTCTTCCCTTGTTATGAGTCTGCTCAGATTTTCAACATCATTTTGTGTTAGTTTGGGTAGGTAGTGTGCTTCTAGAAATTTGTCCATTTCCTCTAGGTTTTCAAATTTGTTGGAGTATGGTTTTTCATAATACTCTGTTACGATCCTTTTTATTTCAGTCATTTCTTCTTTGGGTTATTTGCGTCCTCTCCTGTTTTTCTTTTGTCAGTTTCGCCAGTGGTTTGTCGATTTTGTTGATCCTTTAAAAGAACCAACTTTTGGTTTTGTTGATTCTCTCTATTGTTTTTCTATTCTCTATTTCATTTATTTCTGCTCTGATCTTTATTATCTCTTTCTTCTGGTGGCTGTGGGCTTTTTTTGCTGTTCTCTTTCTATTTGTTTGAGTTGTGTAGCTGATGATTTGATTCTGTCCCTTTCTTCTTTTTTGACGTGTGCATCTATTGCTATAAATTGACCTCTGAGGACTGCCTTTGCTGTGTCCCAAAGGTTTTGGTATGATGTGTTTTCATTCTTGTTTGATTCTGATTCTAGGAATTTTTTGATTCCATCTCTGATTACTTCTATTACCCAGTGGTTTTAAACAGGGTGTTATTCAGTTTCCATGTAATTGATTTTTTTCCCTTGCTCTTCCTGTTGTTAATTTCTGCCTTGATGATGTTGTGGTCAGAGAAGATACTTTGTATTATCTCAGTGTTTTGGATTTTGTTGAGGGTTGCTCTGTGACCTAAGATGTGGTCTATCCTGGAGAACGTTCCATATGCATTGGAAAAGAATGTGTACTTTGCAGCTGTTGGGTGGAGTGTTCTATATATGTTTATGAAGTCAAGTTGGCTGATTGTGCCCTTTAGCTCTTCTGTATCTTTGCTGAGTTTCTTTCTAGATGTTCTGTCCTTTACTGAGAGTGGTGTATTGAAGACTCCTACTGTTATTGTGGAACTATCTATTTCTCTTTTCAGTGCTGTTAGAGTTTGTTTTATGCATTTTGGAGCCCTGTCATTGGGTAGGTAGATGTTTATTATGGTTATGTCTTCATGATGGATGGTACATTTAATCATTATATGGTGCCCTTCTTTGTATTTTATGGTGGATTTTGTTTTAAAGTCTATTTTATCTGAGATTAGTATTGCCACTCCTGCTCTTTTTTGGTACTTGTTTGCTTGATGTATTTTTTCTATCCTTTGATTTTTAATAAATTTACATCTTTGTTTCTAAGGTGTGTCTCTTGTAGACAGCATATTGATGGATCTTGTTTTTTAATCCATTCCGCTATTCTCTCCTTATGGGTGTATGTCAGCTGTTTACGTTCGGTGTGATTACTGATTTTGTTAGGTGCCGTCGAGTCTGTTCTGACTCATAGCGACCCTATGAACAACAGAATGAAACACTGTCCGGTCCTGCACCATCCTCACAATTGTTGTTATGCTTGAGCCCATTGTTGCAGCCACTGTGTCAATCCATCTTGTTGAGGATCTTACTCTTCTTCGCTGACCCTCTACTTTACCAAGCATGATGTTCTTCTCCAGGGACTGATCCCTCCTGATAACATGTCCAAAGTATGTGAGACAAAGTCTCGCCATCCTTGCTTCTAAGGAGCATTCTGGCTGTACTTCTTCCAAGACAGATTTGTTTGTTCTTTCGGCAGTCCATGGTATATTCAATATTCTTTGCCAACACTGCAATTCAAAGGTGTCAATTCGTATTTGGTCTTCCTTATTCGTTGTCTAGCTTTCACATGCATATGAGGCGATTGAAAATACCATGGCTTAGGTCAGGTGCACCTTAGTCCTCAAGGTGACATCTTTGCTTTCCAACACTTTAAAAAGGTCTTTTGCAGCAGATTTTCCCAGTGCAATGCATCTTTTGATTTCTTGACTGCTGCTTCCATGGGTGTTGATTGTGGATCCAAGTAAAATGAAGTCCTTGACAACTTCAATCTTTTCTCCATTTATCATGATGTTGCTTATTGGTCCAGTTGTGAGGATTTTTGTTTTCTTTGTGTTGGGGTGTAATCCATTCTGAAGGCTGTGGTCTTTGATTTTCATCAGTAAATGCTTCAAGTCCTCTTCACTTTTAGCAAGCAAGGTTGTGTCATCTGCATATCACAGGTTGTTAATGAGTCTTCCTCCAATCCTGATGCCCCATTCTTTTTCATATAGTCCAGCTTCTCAGATTATTTGCTCTGCATACAGATTGAATAGGTATGGTGAAAGGATACAGCCCTGATGCACACCTTTCCTGACTTCACACCATGCAGTACCCCCTTGTTCTGTTTAAAAGACTGCCTCTTGATCTATGTACAGGTTCCGCACGAGCATAATTTAGTGTTCTGGAATTCCCATTCTTCGCAATGTTATCCATAATTTGTTATGATCAACACAGTGGAATGCCTTTGCATAGTCAATAAAACACAAGCAAACAGCTTTCTGGTATTCTCTGCTTTCAGCCAAGATACATCTGACATCAGCAATGATATCCCTGGTTCCACATCTTCTGAATCTGGCTTGAATTTCTGACCAAGCCATGGTGTTTTCAATCACCTCATATGCATGTGAAAGCTGGACAATGAATAAGGAGGACCAAAGATGAATTGATGCCTTTGAATTATGGTGTTCATGGAGAATATTGAATATACTGTGGACTGCCAGAAGGACGAACAAATCTGTCTTGGAAGAAGTACAGCATAATGCTCCTTAGAAGTGAGGATGATGAGACTTCGTTTCACATACTTTGGACATGTCATCAGGAGGGATCAGTCCCTGGAGAAGAACATCATGCTTGTTAAAGTAGAAAGTCAGTGAAGAAGCAGAAAATCCTCGATGGATTGACACAGTGTCTGCAACAATGGGCTCAAGTATAACAATGATTGTGAGGATGGTGCAGAACCGGGCAGTGTTTCATTCTGTTGTATATAAGGCCGCCATGAGTCAGAACCAACTCAACGGCACCTAACAACAACAAATCCAAGGGCAGTCTCATTACTTTCATTTCCTATTTCATTTATTGACATTTTAATGTTTTTTCCATCAAGGTCTTATGTGTCCTTGATTAAGTTAATTGTTAGATACTTGATAGTTTTTGTTGCTATTGAGAATATGTTTTAATTGACTCTTACTGTATTCTCCTCTGTCCTATAGGGTCACTAGGAGTTGGAATCCCCTCAACAGCAGTGGGTTTTGGTTATTGATTTTTGAAGGCTGATCTTTTTTTTAATTTTATTTTTGTTGTTGTTGTTGAGAATATACATAGCAGAACACACACCAATTCAACAATTTCTACATGTACAATTCAGTTAATTTGATTACATTCAAGTTATGCACATTCTCACCCTCCTTTTCTAAGTTGTTATTCCCCCATTAACATTAACTCAGTGCCCCCTAAGTTTCCTGTCTAATCTTTGGCGTTGCTGTTGCCAATTTTATCCCACATAGATAGTTCTTAAAAGAGCACAATGTTCTAAGCAGACATTCTTACTAGTTAAGTTAAACTGTTGATTGAAGGAAGACTCCAGGGGATATTTTTGGTTTAAGGTTTAAAGATTAACTCAGGTCAATAGTTTCAGGGATTCATCTACCCTCCATGGCTCCAGAAAGTCTGGAGTCCATGAGAATTTTAAATTCTGTTCTCCATTTTCCCCCTTTTGATCAGGATTCTCCTACAGAATCTTTGATCGAAATGTTCAGTAATGGTAGCCAGTACCTTACAGTTCTTCTGGTCTCATGGCAAAGGAGACAATTAGCCACACATTCCACCTACTGTGTGCCAGGCGCAGTTCTAGACATTAGGAATGCCTAAGGCAGGCAAGGAAACCCTGGTGGTGCAGTGGTTAAGAGCTACAACTGCTAACCAAAAGGTCAGCAGTTCAAATCCACGAGGCGCTCCTTGAAACTCTCTTGGGCAGTTCTACTCTGCCCTATAGGGTCGCTGTGAGTCAGAATCGACTCAAGGGCAATGGGTTTTTTTTTTTTTTTGGGGGGGGGTGGTTTTTAAGGCAGGCAAAGAGTCCCTGGGTGGCCCAGAGGTTAAGCACTCCATTATTCCTGATTCCTTCTAATGGAGGCTGATCTTATGTCAATAGTGATAAACTCTTCACTAAGAACGTTCCTGCCCTCCTTATTATGGGGATGAGAAATATTTCTAAAATGTTTTAACCGATTGTGAATACCAATAATATCATCAATGCAAGTCCAATTCTAATATTTATCATCCTTGTTGGCAAAATCTCTGTCTGATGTTTATTGGAGATGAAGATGGGTGAGTGCTTTCTAGTAACTACCTGTGGATCCTGCTATTTTGATCGAATGCCAATTGAACGCCGCTGGAGTGTAGTTTAAACCAACTCACACACCCACGAGGGGGCACCGAGGCCTCGTTTCTACACAAGGAGGGTTCTTGTATCTGGGAGCGACAGTGTGGCCACCAGGGGGCACTGTTATTGGGCAAACATTGTGTGCCAGGTGCTGTTCTAAACCAAAACACCAAACACCTCCCCCC
>NW_004444143.1:2716256-2738075 GCF_000243295.1 Trichechus manatus latirostris
GCCCCATAGGGTTTCCAAGGCTGGAATCTTTTTTTTAATTGTGCTTTAGATGAAGGTTTACAGAGCAAATTAGTTTCTCATTAAACAATTGATACACATATTGTTTTGTGCCATTTGGTAACAACCCAGCGACATGTCAACATTCTCCCCCTCTCGACCCTGGGTTCCCCATTGCCAGCTTTCCTGTCCCCTCCTGCCTTCTCATCCTTGCCCTGGGCTGGTGTGCCCATTTAGTCTCATTTTATTTTATGGGCCTGTCTAATCTCTGGCTGAAGGGTGAACCTCAGGAGTGACTTCATTACTGAGCTAAAAGGGTGTCCAGGGGGCCATACTCTTGGGGTTTCTCCAGTCTCTGTCAGACCAGTAAGTCTGGTCTTCTGTTGTTGTTGTTATTCGGAGTTAGAATTTTGTTCTAGATTTTTCTCCAGTTTTGTCCGGGACCCTGTATTGTGATCCCGGTCAGAGCAGTCAGTGGTGGTAGCTGGGCACCACCGAGTTGTGCTGGACTCAGTCTGGTAGAGGCCGTGGTACTTGCGGCCCATTAGTCCTTGGGACTTATCTTTCCCTTGTTTGGTTTTACAGCCCCAGGCATTACCAAAGTAGGATGTAGAGCATTTTCTTTATAAATTATGTTATTCCAGTTGAGCTAGTTGTCCCCTGAGACCATAGTCTCCAGCCCTCAGCCCAGGAATTTGGTCCCTCAGGGAGTTTGGATGTATCTATGAAGCTTCCATGGCCTTGCCTCAGTCAAACTGTGCTGTCATGCCCAATATTGTGTCCAAGGCTGTAATCTTCATGGAAGCAGACTGCCATATCTTTCAGTCACAGAGCAGCTGGTGGGCACTGACATTTCGGTTAGCAGCTGAGCGCTTAACCACTGCACCAGCGGAGCTCCTTCTGTTCTAGACATTAGGAATTACAGTAATGTCCGAGGCAGGCAAGGAGCCCCTGGGTGGTGCCAACAGTTAAGCACTAGACTACTAGTGGAAACGCTAGTGGTTCAAAGCCACCCAGTGGCACCTCGGAAGACAGGCCTGGCGATCTGCTTCTTAAAGGTCACAGCTTTGAAAACCTGTGGAGCAATTCTACTCTACACACACACAGGTTCGCCATCAGACAGAATCAATGGGATGGCAACAAACAACAGGCAGGCAAGGAGCTGATATTCTGCAGGTGGGAGAGTGTAGACAGACAATAGAAGACCATAATGGGTCATTTCAGGGTGTAATACATTCTATGGAGAAAATAAATCAGAGTAGCAGAACAAGGAGTGACTGGGGGTGCTGCTTAGATAAGATGTTCAAAGTGGCCTCTGATATTAAATCTAAATGATGAGGCTGAGGGGACCTGGGAGAAGGGTGCTCCCGGCAGAGAAAGCGGGTACGAGGAAGGGCGGGGGCTAGTGTGGGGGAGGGGACAGAGGCGAGGGATGAGGCAAGGGGGAACGGGCGCGCGGAGGGGAGGACTTTGGCTTTTATCCCGAGTGCCAGGGGAAGCCCGTCGAGGGTGGTGATAGGAAGGATCTCCAAAATAGATGGTTAAATGGAAAAAGCAAGGTGCAGGGTGCTTTTCATAAGGGCTGCCTCGTGAGCAAGAGAAGGGGGAAATAGACTGGAAATCAATATAAGTGATGACGTATAGAGAAAAGAGGAAGCGGGAACGGGTGGGTGGAGACACAGGGGAGAGCAAGAAAAAGCATCATCTGGATGCTGAGTGGAAACAGACGCGGAGGGAGGGGCGAGGACAGCCGGGTGGCGGGTCAGGCACGCTGTGCTCTTTGGGGCTTTTTCATATTAAAGGGCCTGTGATTCAATGTTCCTAACGGCATCTTGCTGGCCAGGGATGGTAGCTGTGGGAGCTGACGGTCCACTCTCTCCCCACAGTGCTAAGCTGATAACAATATTCATTGTTTATATGAACACTACTCTATGTTCTGTACATACATTAAGTGATTGAAACTTCCCAACAAGCCTAGGTGATAGGGACGAATAGAATCATCATCGTTTTACAGGTGAGGTTAAGCGACTTTGTCAAGACCACACGGCCAGGAGGTAGGACAGATGGCATTTGAATCCCGGCGGTTTAACGCCAGAGATCATGCTCTTAACCACCATGATGTACTGCTGTGGTCTGGTTCCCATCTAAGTTGCACTGACCTCTAAAGAGACTACCTCAGAGGGCTGTGGGCAGTCACTAACATCTTAGTATGAATTAGTCAACCTCTTCCTTTCTGTTAAGAGTAATAACAGTTATCGGTATGATTTATAAGGGCACTGTAGTATAGGAGTTAAGTAGACGGGCTCTGGAGATACAATGCCTGGGACTGAAGCCCAGCACCACCACTTCCCAGCTGTGTGACCTTGGGCAAGTGATGTCACTAATCTAGGCCTCAGCTTCCTCATCTGTGAAGCCCCCATTTTCCAGATGAGGAAACTACCGAGAGACCCAACATATGGCATACCCAAGATTCAACCCCTACTGCTTCCAAGGCACAACAGTTGGTCTCTATTCTCCTGGAGCAACAGAGGAAGGAGAGTCAGGAATAGGAGGATATGGAATGTGTGGCTAATTGTCTCCATGAACAATTGCCTCCTTGCCATGAGACCAGAACTGGATGTTGCCTGGCTACCATTACTGAACATTTTGATCAAAGATTCCATAGAAGAATCCTGATCAAAAGGGGGAAAATGCAGAACAGAATTTCAAATTCTCATGGACTCCAGACTTCCTGGGGCTATGAAAGTTGGCTGAACCTCTGAAACTATTGCCCTGAGATAATCTTTAAATCTCAAACCAAAAATATCCCCTGAAGTCTTCTTAAAACCAAACAACAGTTTAGCTTAACTAGTAAAATATGTCTGCCTTGAGCACGTTGCTCTGTTAAGAGCTATCTATATGGAATCAAATTGACAACAGCAAGTGGTAAGATTAGATAGGAACCTTAGGGAGCAGTCAGTTTATGTGAATGGGGGAGGAACAACTCAGAGAAGGAGGGTGGGAATGGTTGTATAACTTAAAGGATGTAATCAATGTCACTGAATTGTACATGGAGAAACTGAATTGGTTATGTTTTGCTGCGTGTATTCCAATAACAACAGCAAAATAAATAAAATTAAAAAATACTAATGAATAATGATAGAAGAAACTAAAAAAAAAAAAATCTACTGCTGACTCCATACCGTGGGCTGTGAGCACTGCCCCACACCGCCCCCAGAAAGATGAGGAACCAAGAACAGACTCTGTGAGAGGGAAGTAGAAACAGCTCCCTAGGGGTGTGGCTCTCTTCCCCCGGGCTCTGGTTAGTCAGGACCTAGGTACTGAGATGCTGCAGGAGCCTGAGGAAGCTCCCCCATAGCCTGTGCAGAGGGAAGGGGCACTGGAAGGCTTCGCGAGGTCTGTCAGCAGGGACAGCGAGGTCACCTGGAGGGCTGGACAGGCCCGGGCGCTCCAGATGATCCTCTTCTTCAGGGGCATCCTGTCTTCCTACTAGGCTGGACCTCAGACCCCTGGGATGGTGCCTGATCCAGACGGGGCCATCGGGTGGCACAGGGTGGGGATAGGGGTCAGGGACCCCAACTTCAGTCAGTAGAAGTGAGATGGGAGATGTGCTCGGTCCTGGGGAAGACGACCCAGCTCTGGCCCTTCCCCAGCCCTAAGTGCGTCCGCCGTCGGAGACCATCCACCTCCTGAATGTACACAGCCGGGACCACCAGTACAACCAGACCCATTGTTAAAATACTGAAACACTTCTACAGCTTTTTGTATAGCCTCTACTCACTTCTGATGTCTCAGTCTTTCCTTGGGGCCGTCCTGACCTCCCTAGGCCCCAGCATTAAAGGATTGACCCTGGCCTCATAAGGGGCATCCCTGACCCAGCTCTGGGGCTGCTGTTCATCCTGGGTGGTTGATGCCCCTGCCAGTATTTGCTATCTCCCCTGGTCTGGCCCCAATGTCAACCCCTCCTGCCACACGTTCAGACTCCTCAGATATTGGTCCCTGTTATGGATTGAATTGTGTCCCCCAAAAATGTGTGTCAACTTGGCTCGGCCATGATTCCCAGTATTGTGTGATTGTCCACCATTTTGTCATCTGATGGGATTTTCCTATGCGTTGTAAATCCTACCTCTATGATGTTAATGAAGTGGGATTAGGGGCAGTTATGTTAATGAGGCAGGACTCAATCTACAAGATTAGGTTGTGTTTTAAGCCCATCTCTTTTGAGATATAAAAGAGAGAAGCAAGCAGAGAGACAGGGGGACCTAATACCACCAAGAAGTAGTGCTAGGAGCAGAGAGTGGCCTTTGGACCCGGGGTCCCTGCACTGAGAAGCTCCTAAACCAGGGAAAGATTGATGACAAGGACCTTCCCCCAGAGCAGACAGAGAGAGAAAGCCTTCCCTTGGAGCTGGCACCTTGAATTCAGACTTCTAGCCTCCTTGACTGTGAGACAATAAATTTCACTGTTAAAGCCATCTACTTGTGGTATATCTGTTATAGCAGCACTGAATAACTAAGACACTCCCCATTTCACTCAAACTCTTAAGCAGCCTTCAAAGCCCTGCCTCAATGTTTCCTTCTTCAGGAAGCCCTCCTGGACTTCTTCACCACCACACCCAGTGTGAATGACTCCTCCCACCCCGTGGACTCCCAGAAGTCTTGCACACTTCGCTCTAACCCTCTGCACACAGGCCCAGCCAGGAACCACGTTCTGCTATCTTTATGGCCCGATTAGGTAGGAATGGCCGTGCCCAATACATTTCGGGGAGTGGATGAATGATTTGTTGGCTGTTGAGATGGCATCGCCACTTTCGCTCGCGCGCATCTCTCGTGGCCCAGGGACCATGCACGCCCATCATTTCCACAGAAGCCCAGCACCACCCCCACGCTGGGCCCCGCTGGGCCTGGGCCAAGGCCGGGGTGAGGGGTGAGGACCGGATCTGAGACAGGCGGCGGGTCAGCAGGGTCTGTTCTCATGCTCTCCGGCCGAGAAGGAATTCTCCATCTGGCGGCCGCGGACGGCGCAGGGACACGCGGACGCAGCGGGAGGGAAGGCGCTGGACTGGGGGCGGGGTGGAGCTCGGGAGGCCCGATGTAACCAGGGAGAAGGAGGGAGAACAGCCAGGCGGTGTTATTGTTACAGAGCCGTGAAGTACAAGCGATAAACGAGCCTGCGTGGAGCGCGCGGGTCAGGGGGGCGCGGTCCGGGCCCGGTCCTGGCGGGGGCTCAGGCTGCCGCCGTCCGAGTCGTCCGAGGGGCTGGGCCGGCGGAGGCCAGGCTGCTTGTGGAGGCCACGCAGCTTCCCCAGCAGCTCCCGGACGAAGTCCTGAGGACGGGGGGCGGGGTGTTGAGGTGGGCGGGCACCCCCTTTCCCTTCCCAGCCCAGCCCAGCCCAGCCCAGCCCAGCCCCTCCGGCCTGGGCCCCTCCTTCCCCTGCTTCCTGGACAGCTGAGGGGTCGGGGCCTAGGCAAGGACAGAGCTACAGACTTGGGGAGACGGAAGTGAGGGGAGAGGGGGGAAAGAGAGAGACACAGGGAGAGACAGAGACAGGGAGGGAGACGGGGGAGAGAGACGGGAGAGACAGACACCCAGGCTGACACAGAGACATACAAGAACAGAGAGATGCAGACAGAGAGGGAGAGACACAAGGGACAGAGAAGGGACGCAGAGAGAGACATGGAGATGTTTCTCTGGCCAAGAGATCACCAAGACGGTCCCCAGGGACAGAGGCCCAAGACAGCCCGGGGGCAGACAGACATAAGGTGACGATTGTCCCTCAGCGGCCTAGAGCTGGTCAGAGAAACATGAATATTTTTCCCTTTTAAAGCAGGGAAGGAAGTGGGAGGGGTTGGGCTGCTCAGCTCTGGGGCCTGGAGGACGAGGGGCCCACCAAGAGGTGGGGATGGCACCCACTCTCTGGGGTGGCAGAGGCAGCAACGGGGGGCGGAGGACAGAGCCCGGCAGGCTAGGGGACAGATGGGGGAGCGCCTCAGCGTCCCAGCGGGGAGGAGATACGGAGTCCCAGTGGCAGATGGGGAGAGAGGAGAGACAAGGGCTGAGAAGGACAAAGGATCCCCCTGGAGACAAGAAAAGAGCTGTGAGAGAGACAGGGGGCTCCCCAGGGTTTCCTCTGCCTGTCCCCCAGGCATGGCCAGCTTCTTCCCTCCTCTCCACAGACTCCCCCTCCCATTCGGGGTGCAGAGGAGGGAAAACTTACCTCTGTGGGGTTCCTGCAGGACTTCAGGAGTCCCTAAACAACCCCCCCACAAGAAAAAAAAGCAGTGAATGACTAGCACCACTCCCCTCCCACCCCTTCTTCCCAGCAAAGCCCACATGCAGCAAGACAAATAGGAGTCAGACTCCAGGGTGGACTTCCCACCTGGCTTCAAGGAGGGAACACGGCCTGGAGCCTTATAGAGCAACGGGGCCAGGGTAAGGAGCCCTGATGGCGCAGTGGTTAAAGCACTCAGCTGCTAACCCCAAGGTTGGCAGTTCGAACCTACCCCCTGCTCCTGGGGCGGTGGTGGGGGGGAGATGTGGTAGTTGGCTTCCATAAAGATTAAAAAAAAAAAAAAACCCACTGCCGTCAAGCTGATTCCTACTCATGGCGACCCTATAGGACAGAGTAGAACTGCCCCATAGGGTTTCCCTGGAGCGGCTGGTGGATTCGAACTGCCGACCTTTTGGTTAGCAGCTAAGCTCTTAACCACTGCACCATTAAAAAAGATTAGAGCCTTGGAAACCCTACGGGGCAGTTCTACTCTGTCCTATAGGGTCGCTATGAGTTGGAATCAACTCAGTGGTAACGGGTTTGGTTTATGGGTTCGGGGCAGGGTAAAGACAAGAAGCCTGACACTGGAGCAGCTCTAGATCCAGAGCAGGGTGAGAAGGTCGGGAAGCATTTCCTGCCTCTAGAAGTGGACCGGCTATAAGGACAGGGATGCTGGGCCCAGACTGCCTGGGCCTGATGCCCAGCTCTGCGCCTTCTGAGCTGCGTGACCCTGGGCACGTGATTTTCCTTATCTGAGCCTCATCTTCCTTTTCTGGAAAGTGGAGATAATAATAACCCTGCTTCACAGGCTTCTGTGAGGGTTAAATGAGTTAATAAGCATAACGGAATTGAAACTGCTAGACACACAGGACGTGCTTAATACCCTGGTTAATTATTGCTATTATTTTTAGGGGCACAAGGTGAAGGATTGGGGGCACCCCCCAATCCACCTACCTGGATTTTCCGGCTTCTCTCCTCTTCCGTCTCTAATTCCAACAATTCATCAATGTTGACCTCGTCAGGCATGTCTGCTTCCTAAGGCGGGGGGGGGAGGGCGGTGGTCAGGGTCCCTTGTCCCTTCTCCCCCTTTGCCCAGGGCTTTGGAGGAACCCGCGGGCTCCAGGGCCCAGCTGCCCATTCTGGAGCAATAATGTGGCAGTCAGGGACAGCACTGCCATGGCAGGACATCTGGGTGTTGGGGGGAGGGGTGACAGATGGGTCGATGGAGGCCCTGGGGCCTGTGCCAGCCCGGAAGCCTGGGCCTCTGGGCCCTGGGAGCCTGGCGGCTGGCACAGATCTCTCCTCTTGGCCCCAGTGCCTCTAGCGGGAAACAGGCCTGGTCAAGTCTTGGAATGCCGCATTCTGGGATTCAGGAGAGGGGCTGGCTCTGCCCTTTCAAGGAAAAGTCTCACCACTAGGTGCAGGGAAGGGGAGCGGGCAGGCTGGAGCCTGCGGGGGTGGCCCCATCCCCCAGGGATCAGGGAAGGAGGGCAAGTCCCCGGCCGGCCAGCCCCTGGGTCCAGAGTGCAACCTCGAGAGCTGGCAGCAATGACCACTGAGGCCCCCAGGGTGGTGGGTGGGATGAGTTACAAGCCCAGCTCTGAGGTGGTCAAGAGGGGGACTCCCAGCATGGCCTCTTGGGGCAGTGATCCACATGCAGGCTGGCTCAGTACCACTGCAGGAGACAGGACGCAGCTGTCTGAGCAAAAGATCCCTGAGGCTATAAAGTCTTAACACTCCCTCCCCCAAAGTCCTGAGGACTTGGCTGCTCCGAGCTGCTGAGTGGTCTGGGGTTTGGTGCCGAAGCTTTAGCACAGGTGTAGTGTTGATACGTGTGTTACACAACCGTGTGCGTCTGTGTGTGAGCCAGAGCCTGATGCCAGGGGTCCAGGTTGGCGTGAGGGTGCAGAAGCATGTGGCAATCAGGTGGGTGACTTTGTGTGGGGGCCTGTGCTCCTGTCATGTGAGGTGTGTGGCTCTGTCTCATCATTATCTGACTGGGACATCCTACAGCTGCCACTGACCAGTAGCAACTGGATTTGTCTGTCCTCTCGAGAAGCCAACATGTGTTTCTGAGAACAGAGGGACCGCGTGTCACCGCGAGAGGTATGGCTTCTACCACGGCTGTGCTGAGCGAAGGAGGACTGTGTGTGTCCTGGGTGTGTGTACACTGTAATGACCATCATGTGTCTATAATTGTGTTCAGCAGTGCGCGTGTGCTGCACGAACTGCAGCTTCAAGTGGCCGATGGAGTACCCGTGTCTGTCTGCAACCTACGTGTCCATACACGTAGCTGGAGCGTATGCTGTTGCAGGTCCATGGGCAGCTGTAGGCCCTGCCTTTGTATATTTGTATGTGTAGAGGGTCAGCGAGAAAAGAGGAAGACCCTCCACGCGATGGATTGACACAGTGGCTGCAACAATGGGCTCAAACAACAATTGTGAAGCTGGTGTGGGACTGGGCAGCGTTTGGTTCTGTTGTACATGGGCTGGCTAGGCGTGGGAGCCGACTTAACGGCACCGAACAGCCACCATGTGTGCCTGTAGCTTATGTGGCTTTGTTGTTCTCTGGAGTGGCCGCAGCATTTCTCCCTGTGTTTGTGTGTGGTTAGAGTCTGAGCCTTTGGAAGGTTACGGATGGTTGTAACTTGAGTCATGTTGGGTTTGAGTGTAGTTGTTGGGTTGTGTGTCTGCGTACAGCTGCGCCTGGTGCTCCTGTGTCTGTGGGTGGCTGCGGCATGTGTTGATCTGTGAGCCACCACAGCATGTGTACACAGTCTGTGTACAGCGGCGGCTGCTCTCCATGTGCCCGTGAGCTGGCTATAGACGCTGTCCTTGGGCACGTCTGTGTACACCGCTGCTCCCTTCGCTGCGCATCTCTGTGTGCTTGTATCTCCGCTGTCACCACGTCTATGCCTGGCTTTAAGACATGCCCCCTCCCCCACCCTCTCTCTAGATATGGCCGCTCTGGCTCCTCAGTCTTGCCGCCTCAACCCCATAGGCTACTCCCCTGGCCCTTCAGGTGTTAGGACACATCTCTGGGGACCCAAGCGTGTGTCCACAACCAGAGTGCCACCGAGTGTACACGGCCAGGCCAATGAGTGTGTCCCCTTGTGCGGACGAGGCTGCACGTGCATCAGTAAGCGTGCGCCCAAGGACCTCCAAGAGCGCAGGGTCTCCGGGCCACGGGTCGGTCGGTTCGGGACCACCCCCCGCGTCCCCCCTCGGCACCCCGGCCCCGCCTCACCCTGCCGAGGTACAGCTCCTCCAAGCGCCCGTCGATCCACTTCTCCACGTCCAGCCGCCGCTGCAGCTCCCGCCGGTCGTACTTGACGGTGACCCGAGCGTGCCGTTTCTGCAGCCCCCCGGGGCTGCCCCCCGGCCCGCGAGCCCGCGATGGAGCCTGGAGCTTGCTTAGCAGCCGCTTGCCCAGCCGCTGAGCTGCCATCCCGGCTCTGGCCTTCGGCTCGCGCCCGAGGGGCCTCTTACGGGCCGGGGCGGGGCCGGCCGGGGGCGGGGACTCGCGCTCGCCGCGGGGCCGGCCCCGCCCCGACCGCGCCCTGGGCCTCAGTTTCCCCGCCTGCCCCGCGGGACGGGTCGCTGCGCTCCTAAGAGCCCGCAGTGGTGCACGTCTTCAGGTAGAGGCGGGGTCCGAGAACCCCAGGCCCGGTCCCTGCGTCTGGGGCTCCGGGGGTCTGCATCCCCGGGGGGCGGGGTCGCGGGACAGGCTCTTGAGGACCAGCTTGCCCACGCCCTCTGGCGGCCGCCGGGGTCGGTGTAGCAGCCCGCCGCTGCCTTCGGAGCAAGGCAAGTTCAGGCCCTAGGACTCTGAACCTCGTTTGTTCGTTCTTTCGTTCATTCACTCACCCATCCATTTATGTATTCACTCATTCATTTATTCACCCATTCTATGCAACAAATATTTAGCGAGTGCCTGCTGTATACCAGGCACTGTTCTAGCCGCTAGGGATCGGCAGTGAACAGAGCAGGCTTAGTACCCGTGGAGTTGATATTCTTGTGGCGGAGACAGACAGGAAACGTAATGAAGCAGCACAGTGCACTATACAGCTTATTAGAATATGGTAAGTGCTGTGGAGAAATATACAGCAGGACAGGGGAAGGTGGAGCGAGGCTGGTGTAAAAATTTTGGCTAGGATGGCCAGGGAAGCTCCACACCCCATAACAGGCTTGCCACTGATAATTATGAGCAGCAAAGATGATACTTTAAAGCTTAAATTTGGCTATGTCCCTTCCCTGCTTAAAACTGTCCATAATGAGGCAATAGTTTCTTAGATATTGGAGCCCTGGAGGCGCAGTAGTTAAGAGCTTAGCTGCTAACTAAAAGGTCGGCAGCTCAAATCCACCAGCCGCTCTTTGGAAACCCTATAGGGCAGTTCTAGTCTGTCTTATAGGGACGCTATGAGTCGGAATCAACTCGATTACAACGGGTTTGGTTTTTTTTTTTTTGGAGGGGGGTTCTTAGATATTACAACAAAAGCACAAATAACAAAATCTAAAAAATTAGATAAATTGGGCTTTCATCAAAATTAAAAAAACTATATGTTTCAAAAGACATCAATAAGGAGCCCTGCTAGCTCAGTGTTTAGGGACTCAGCTGTTAACCAGAAGGTTGGCAGGTTGAACCCACCAGCCACTCTGCAAGAGAAAGATGTGGCAGTCTGCTTCCATAAAGATTTACAGCCTTAGAAACCCTATAGGGTAGTTCTACTCTGCCCTATAGGGTTGCTATGAGTTGGAATCGACTCGATGACCATGGGTGGGTATAAGATGGTTGTAATTAAAAAACAAAGAATACAAACAGAAAATAACAAGTGTAGATGAGGATATGGAAAATTTGGAACCCTCACTCATTGCTGGTGGGAATGTAAAATGGTACGGCCACTTTGGAAAGCAGTCTAGCACTTCCTCAAAATGTTAAACATGGAGTTACCACTGTTGGTGTCGTTGTCACCTGTGGTGGAGTCGGTTCCGACTCATAGCGACCCTGTGTACAGCAGAACCAAACACTGCCCTGTCCGGCGCCATCCTCACAATCGCTGTTATGTTTGAGCTCACTGTTGGCAGCCACTGTGTCAATCCATCTCATTGAGGGTCTTCCTCTTTTTCGATGACCTTCTCTTCTACCAAGCATGATGTCCTTCTCCAGGGACTGATCCTTCCTGACAACATGTTTCAAAGCATGTGAGAAGAAATCTCGCCATCCTTGCTTCTAAGGAGCATTCTGGCTGTACTTCTTCCAAGACCAGATCTGTTCATTCTTTTGGCAATCCATGGTATATTCAATATTCTTCGCCAACACCATAATTCAAAGGCATCAATTTTCTTTGGTTTTCTTTATTCATTGTCCAGCTCTCCCATGCATATAAAGGATTGAAAATACCATGGCGTGGGTCATGCAAACTATAGTCCTTGTTATGGATTGCATTGTGTCCCACAAAAATGTGTGTCAACTTGGCTCGACCACGATTCCCAGTATTGTGTGGTTGTCCACCATTTTGTCATCTGATGGGATTTTCCTATGTGTTGTAAATCCTACCCCTATGATGTTAATGAGGTGGGATTAGCAGCAGTTATGTTAATGAAGCAGGACTCAGTCTCCAAGATTAGGTTGTATCTTGAGTCAATCTCTTGAGATATAAAAGAGAGAAGCTAGCAGAGAGACAGAGAGACCTCCTACCACCAAGAAAGCAGAGCCACGAGTGGAGTGCATCCTTTGGACCTGGGGTCCCTTTGCTGAGAAGATCCTAGATCGAGGGAAGATTGATGACAACAACCTTCCCCCTGAACTGACAGAGAGAAAGCCTTCCCCTGGAGCTGGCACCCTGAATTCAGACTTCTAGCCTCCCAAACTGTGAGAGAATAAACTTCTGTTTGTTAAAGCCATCCACTTGTAGTATTTCTGTTAGAGCAGTGCTAGATAACTAAGACAGATGTTAAGTAGGTTTCACCAACTCTGAGTTGACTGACAAATACCGGAGTACTGGGCTGAGGCCTGGAAGGATCAGCTAAGAGAGTGCCAGTATGGCAAAAGGATACAATCCCGATGCATATCTTTTCTGATTTTAAACCACACAGTATCCCCTTGTTCTGTTCGGACAACTATCTCTTGGTCTATGTACAGGTTCCACATGAGCACAATTAAGTGTTCTGGAATTCTCATTCTTTACAATGTTATCCATAATTTTTATGATCCACACAGTTAAATGTCTTTGTATAGTCAATAAAACACAGGTAAACATCTTTCTGGTATTCTCTGCTCTCCGTTAAGGTTCATCTGGCATCAGCAATGATATCCCTCGTTCCACATCCTCTTCTGAATCCGGCTTGACTTTCTGGCAGTTCCCTGTCGATATACTGCTGCGACCATTTTACAATTATTTTCAACAAAATTTTACTGGCATGTGATATTAATGATATTGTTCGATAATTTCCACATTCTGTTGGATCACCTTTCTTTCGAATGGGCACAAATATGGATCTCTTACAGTCGGTTGGCTGGTAGTTGTCTTCCAAATTTCTTGATGTAGATGAGTGAGTACTTCTAGCATTGCATCTGTTTGTTGAAACATCTCAGTTAGTATTTTGTCAATTCCTGAAGGCTTGTTTTTCACCAGTGCCTTCAGTTCAGCTTGGACTTCTTCCTTTAATATCGTAAATTCCTGATCATGTGCTACCTCCTAAAATGGCTGAACATCAACCAGTTCTTTTTGGTACAGTGACTCTTCTTTCGATGCTTCCTGCAACATCCCATATTTTGCATGTAGAATCCTTCAATATTGCAACTCGAGGCCTGATTTTTTTCTTCAGTTCTTTCACCTTGAGAAATGCTGAGCTTGTTCTTCCTTTTTGGTTTTCTAACTCCAGGTCTTTGCACATGTCATTATAATACTTTACTTTTTCTTCTCCAGCTGCCCTTTGAAATCTTTCATTCAACTCCTTTACTTCATTATTTCTTCCATTCACTTTAGCTACTCTGTGTTCAAGAGCAGGTTTCAGAGTCTCTTCTGACATCCATTTTGGTCTTTTATTTCCTTTCTGCCTTTTCAATGACCTTTTGCTTTCTTCATGTATGATTTCCTTGATGTCATTCCACAACTCGTCTGGTCTCCAGTCATTAACGTTCAATGCGTCAAATCTATTCTTGAGGTGGTCTCTAAACTCAAGTAGGATATACTCAAGATTGTACTTTGGCTTTCATGGACTTATTCTAATTTCCTTCAGCTTCAACTTGAACTTGCATATGAGCAATTGCTGGTCTGTTCCACAGTTGGTCCCTGGCCTTTTTCCCACTGATGATACTGAGCTTCTCGATCGTCTCTTTCCACAGGTGTAGTCTATATGATTCCTGTGTATTCCATTGGTGAGGTCCACATGCAAAGTCACCATTTATGTTGTTGAAAAAAGTATTTCCAATGAAGAGGTCATTGGTCTTGTAAAATTCTATCATGCAATCTCTGGCGTCATTTCTATTAACAAGGCCATATTTTCCAACTACTATTCCTTCTTCTTTGTTTCCAACTTTTGCATTCCAATCACCAGTAATTATAAATGCATCTTGATTGCATGTTTGATCAATTTCAGACCGCAGAAGTCAGTAAAAAATCTTCAATTTTTTCATCTTTGTCCTTAGTGGTTGGTGTGTAAATTTGAATAATAGTCATATTAACAGGTCTTCCTTGTAGGTGTATGGATATTTTCCTATCACTGACAGCATTGTACTTCAGGATAGATCTTGAAATGTTCTTTTTGACGATGAATATGATGCCATTCCTCTTCAATTTGTCATTCCTGTCATAATAGACCATATGATTTTCCAATTCAAATGGTCAGTGCCAGTCCATTTCAGCTCACTAATGCCTAGGATATCGATGTTTATGCTTTCCATTTCATTTTGACGACTTCCAATTTTACTAGATTCATACTTTGTACATTCCACCTTCTGATTACTAATGGGGGTTTGCAGCTGTTTCTTCTCATTTGAGTTGAGCCGCATCAGCAAATGAAGGTCCCAAAAGCTTGACTCCATCTATGTCATTAAGATCGACTCTACTTTGAGGAGGCGGCTCTTCCCCAGTCGTATTTTGAGTGCCTTCCAACCTGAGGGGCTCGTCTTCCAGCACTATGTCAGACAATGTTCTGCTGCTATTCATAAGGTTTTCACTGGCCAATTTTTTCAGAAGTAGATCACCAGGTCCTTCTTCCTAATCTGTCTTAGTCTGGAAGCTCCACTGAAACCTGTCCACCATGGGTGACTCCGCTAGTATTTGAAATACCGGTAGCATTGCTTCCAGTATCACAGCAACACGCAAGCCCCCACAATATGACAGATTGACAGATGAGTGGTAAGCATTGTCCGTAAAGAATTGAAAAATAACAATGAAGCCAACCAAAAGTTGATCTGCTTTTTATTATATCATGCTCTGACAATTATAAAGTGTCAGTGATAAAATAATCCTCTTGCCCCTTGGAAAAATTATTTTGTTGGTCTACATTCTAAACAACTAATGCAGTTACTGTTGAGTTTTAGTAATATATATAAGCTTCAAATGAGGTATTTTTGTTACTCTATTCTTTAATAAAGGAGCCCTGCTGGCGCAATGGTGAAGTGTTTGGCTGCCAACAAAAAGGTCGGCAGTTCGAATCCACCAGCTGCTCCTTGGAAACCCTATGGGGCAGTTCTACTCTGTCCTATAAGGTTGCTATGAGTCGGAATGGAGTTGACAGCAATGGATTTGGTTTTATCCTTTAATAAACAGAAATAAACTCTATCCTTCAATAAATATTTGTATTAGTTTTCTATTGCTGTGTAACCAATTACCACAAACTTAGTGGCTTAAAACAAGACGTATTTATTATCTCACAGTTTCCATGCACTAGGAATCCAGACATGGTTTAACTGGGTGCTCTGCGACAGAGTCTGACCAGGCTGCAGTCCAGATGTGGGCCAGGGCTGCAGTCTCACCAAGGGTTCAGATGGAGAAAGATCGGCTTTCAAGCTCTCTCAGATTGTTAGCAGAATTCAACTCTTCATGGTTGTAGGAACGAGGTCTCCGTCGTCCTGCTGGCTGTAGGCTGGGGCCGCCCACAGTTCCATGCCATGTGGCCCTCTTCATAGGCCTTCATACTACATGGCAGCTTACTTCTTCAAGTCAGCAACTGAGAATTTCTCTTTCCAGTCAGTTAACACGGAGTCTTATATAATGTGATAGGACCATGGGAGTGACACCCATTTCCTTTGCCATATTCTACTGGTTAGAAGCAAGTCCCGGGTCTGCTTTTGCTCAAGGGGAGGGGATTATACAGGGCATGAACATGGAGGCCACGCTAGGATCTGTTTGCCACAATGGAAGTTAATATGGAGAACTCCCAGGTACACATTTACCTCTGATACATGATGTCATGCGGTGAATTATGTCCCCCCAAAAATGTGTGTATCAATTTGGCTGGGCCATGATTCCTGGTATTGTGTGATTTTCCTCCATTTTGTGATCATACTTTTATGTTAAAGAGGATTAGGGTGGGATTGTTACATCCTTACTAAGGTCACATACTTGATCCAATGTAAAGGGAGTTTCCCTAGGGTGTGGCCTGCACCACCTTTTATCTTACAAGAGATGAAAGGGAAGCAAGCAGAGAGTTGGGGACTTCATACCACCAAGAAAGCAGCGCCCAGAGCAGAGCGCGTCCTTTGGACCTGAGATTCCTGCACAGAGATGCTCCTAGAGCAGGGGAAGATTGATGACAAGGACCTTCCTCCAGAGCCGACAGAGAGAGATGCCTTCCTCTGGAGCTGATGCCCTGAATCTGGAATTCTAGCCTACCAGACTGTGAGAAAACTTCTCTTTGTTAAAGCCATCGTCTTGTGGTACTTCTGTTATAGCAGCTGTAGATGACTAAGACACTTGAAGACTCAGCTCTGTGTGTTCATTCATAACAGTTTGGAATCATTTGGGCTTGTATCAGATGCTGTTTCAGTCTCTGATCCCTGTGATTCTACCTCTTCTTGCACTGAAGTAGTATATTAGAAATTAAAATGAGAGCACAGTGACTGTAAAGATAAACTATTCTGACATCCTGTGTACGCCTCTGGAGTTTCTGGGCTTGGAATTTAAACAGGGAAAGAGTGTGCTCCGAGAGGTGCAATATCTTTGTTTGGTAAGTGTGGATTTTCATTCATACATGAAATACTTTCCTGAATTTGAATACCTTTAAAATTGAAATGTATTCATTTTCCATGGTTAATTGTTTTAAAACTAAAGAACAACTAAATCATAATTGCTACAGGATTATTAGGTGTCATGGATTGAATTATGTCCCCCCAAAAATGTGTGTGTCAATTTATCTAGGCCATGATTTCCGGTATTGTGTGGTTGTCCTCCATTTTGTGATTGTAATTTTATGTTAAAGAGGATTAGGGTGGGGTTGTAACACCACCCTTACCCAGGTCACATCCCTGATCCAACTTAAAGGGAGTTTCCCTGGGGTGTGGCCTGCACCACCTTTTATCTATCAAGAGATAAAAGGAAAGGGAAGCAAGCAGAGAGTTGGGGACCTCATACCACCAAGAAAGCAGTGCTGGGAGCAGAGAGTGTCCTTTGCACCAGAGGTTCCTGTTCAGAGAAGCTCCTAGTCCAGGGGAAGATTGATGATAATGAGAACCTTCCTCCAGAGTCAAGAGAGAGAGAAAACCATCCCCTGGAGCTGACGCCCTGAGTTTGGACTTGTAGCATACTAGACTGTGAGAAAATAAATTTAACAGATAAATTTCTCTTTGTTAAAGCCATCCACTTGTATTTCTGTCAGAGCAGCACTAAAAGACTAAGACATTAGGTCTTTGGGTGTGCAAACAGTCTGCACTGACCTACTAACCTAAAGGTTGGTGATTCCAACCCACCCAGCAACCCTGGTGATCTGCTTCTGTAAAAATTACAGCCAAGAAAACCCTATGGGGCAGTTCTACTCTGTAATACACGGGGTCAGCATGAGTCAGAATCAACTCAACGGCAACGGATTTGGTTTTGGTTTTTTACATGATTATTAACTGAAAATAGTTCTGTGATAAAGAGGAGGGAGTATAAAAAATAATCCATTCCAATGCAGAAAAAGTATTTGATAAAATCCAACACCCTTTCCTGACTGATGAAAACACTCAAGAAGATTGGAATAGGAGGGAAATTCCTCAATAAATTAAGGGCATATATGAAAAACCAACAGCCAATATTATACTTAATGGGAAAAGATTTGAGAGCTTTCCCCTTGAAATTGGAAACAAGGATGCCTGCTCTCACTACTCCTATTTAATATTGTATTAGAAGTCCTAGCCAGAGCAATAAGACAAGAAAAATAAATAAAAGGTATCCAGATTGGAAAAGAAGAAGTAAAATTATCTCTATTCACAGATGGCATGATCCTATATATAGAAAATCCCAAAGAATCCACAGGAAAGCTTCTAGAGCTAACAGAGAAATTTAGCAAAGTTTCAGTGTACAAGGTCAACAAAAATTCAGTTGGGTTTCTGTACAACAGCAATGAGAAATCTGAAAGGGAAATTAGGGAAATGATTCTATTTACAATAGCATCTAAGAGACTAAAACATCTAGGAATAAATTTAACCAGAGATGTGAACGACTTATACAATAAAAATTATAAAACACTGCTAAAAGAGATTAAAGAAAACTTAAATAAATGGAAAGATGTTCTGTGTTCATGGATTGGAAGACCTAATATTGTTAAGATGTCAATACTACCCAAAGCGATCTATAGATTCAACGTAGTCCCGATCAAAATTCCAACAGTTTTCTTTACAGAAATGGAAAAACCAGCCCTCAATTTTATATAGAATGGCAAGAGGCCCTGAACAGCTAAAAGAATGTTGAAGGAGAAGAACAGAATGGTAGGACTCATACTTTCTGATTTAAAAATATATTATACAGCTACAGTAATCAAAACAGCCTGGTACTGGTCTAACAACAGACACATAGACCAATGGGATAGAATTGAGAGTCCAGAAATAAACTTACACGTCTGTGGTCAACTGATCTTTGACAGGATGCTAAGTCCATTCGATGGGGAAAGAAGAGTCTCTTCAATAAATGGTTCTGGGAAAATTGGATTTCCACATGCAGAGAAATGAAACAGGATCCATGCCTCACACCATACACAAAAACAAATTCAAATGGATTAAGGACTGAAATGTGCAAACTAAAACCATAAAATTCTTAGAAGAAAAAGCAGGGGCAAGGCTGTCAGGCCTCGCTTTTAATCATGGATTGTCTAATGTAATAACAAAAGCACAAACAGCAAAAGACAAAATAAATAAATGGGACCTCAGAAAAATTAAAAACTTTTGTTTTTGTTTTTCAAAAAAGTGAAAAGACAAGATACCAACTGGGAGAATATCTTTAGAAACCATGTATCTGATAAGAATCTAATATCCGAAATATGCATAAAACTTCAACAACTTAAGAACAAAAACGACAAATAATCCAATCATAAAATAGGCAAAGGACTTGAATAGATAATTCACCAAAGAGGATATTCAAATGAGCATCGAACACTTGAAAAGACCTCTGATGCTTAATTAGTAAAGAATGCCAGCTTTGAGTATTGTGCTCTTTTAAGAATTATCCAGCGCTCACTTTGGCAGCACACATACTAAAATTAGAACCATACAGAGAAGATTAGCATGGCCCCTGCGAAAGGATGACATGCAAATTCGCGAAGTGTTCTACATTTTTGGGGGTTGGTAACTGTCTTAGTTATCAGTGCCACTATAACAGAATACTACAAGTGGATGCCTTTAACAAAGAGACTGAATTTCTCTCACAGTCTAGGAGGCTAGAAGTCCTAATTCAGGGTGCCAGCTCCAGGGGAAGGCTTTCTCTCTCGTCACCTCTGGGAGAAGGTCCTTGTCATCAATCTTCCCCTGTTCAAGGAGCTTCTCAGTGCAGGAACTCTGGATCCAAAAGACATGCTATGCTCCTGGGTCTTCTTTCTTGGTGGTATGAGGTCCTCATGTCTCTCTGCTCGCTTCTTTCAAAAGAGATTGGCTTAAGACACAATCCAATCTTGTAGATTGAGTCCTGCTTCATTAATATAACTGCTGCTAATCCCACCTCATCAACATCATAGAGACAGGATTTACAACTCGTAGGAAAATCACATCAGATGACAAAATGGTAGACAATCACACAATACTGGGAATCATGGCCTAGCCAAGTATATTTGACAGTACCCAATGTTGCAAAACAATATGTGTATTAATTGTTTAATGAGAAACTAATTTGTTCTGTAAAGTTTCACCTAAAGCAAAATAAAAAAGAAAATAAAGATTAAAAACCAAGGGGAAAAAAAAAAAATTATCTACATGGGACCAAACTGACAACGGCAACTCAAAAGGTTAGATAGGAAATTTAGGGGGAGGAATAGGAAAATAGCGGAGGAACAATTCAGAAATGGAGGGTGGGAATGGTTGTACCACTTGAAGGATGTAATCAATGTCACTGAATTGTACATGTAGAAATTGTTGAATTGGAGTATGTTCTGCTGTGTATATTCTCAATGACAACAACAACAAATGAAATAAATTATTTTTTTAAAAAACGTAATAACCTACCCAGGTGTCAAATATGCTACTTCCAGCACTGTTCCCAGCATTATAAAGTGAGCTCCAACAGGGCGGAACCTTTGCTTTGTTCGCTGTGGTGTCCTCTCTGGCATCTAGAACAGTACCTGGCACACAGCCAGTGCTCAGTGAATGTGTGGAATAAATGCACGGATATGTGGATGAATGAATGAAAGAATAGACCTGTGCTTCCTCTCTAGCCTCGCCTCTCACCCCACCCCTGTCTGTCTTCATGCTCAGCCAGGGCTTGAGTTGTGAGGGTGCTGGGAGACCGTTGGCCTCACATTCAGACTCTTGGCCCTGATTCCCAGGACCATGCTGCAAGATTAAAGAAGATGGCTGGCGTAAATCTTTAGCTGTTTAAGGTGAACATCATTTTGGTAAGCCAGTTAAGGCTCTTCACATATCATTATGTCAGGAAGGAGGCTCAAAATTTGGGAGTGGCCCTGGATTCTGAGAGATACCCATGTCTTTCCTGCCTCAGGCCTTTGCATTTGATGTTCCTGATGCTTGGAACATTTGTCCCTCGGCTGTTTTCATCCTCCAGGGTTCAGTATCAAAGCCAGCTCCTCAAGGAGCCCTTCTCCCATCACCTCCCATCACCCAGGTCAAATGGTCTGTTATTTTCTATCCGAGCATCCAAATTATTTCCCTCATAGTACTGTGTGTGTCTTGGAAGAAGTACAACCAGAATGCTCCTTAGAAGGAAGGATGGTGAGACTACATCTCAGGTACTTTGGACATGTTATCAGGAGGGACCAGTCCCTGGAGAAGGACATCATACTTGGTAAAGTCGAGGGTCAGTGAAAAAAAGGAAGACCCTCAATGAGATGGATTGACCCAGTGGCTGCAACAATGGGCTCAAAAATAGCGACGATCGTGAGCGTGGCACAGGACCGACAGTGTTTTGTTCTGTGGTGCGTAGGGTCGCTATGAGTCGGAACTGACTCCACGGCACAGAACAGTAGTGTTTGCAATAATAATGCATTTATCCTGCAGGCTGTCCTCTACTCCTATGCCCGCCCTACACATTTCCCTTGCCAGATTCAGCTTATATACCTCCTTCTCCAGGAAGCCCTCCCTGACCTCCAAGCTGGGTCAGGTGCCTCCTCTGGGCTCCAACAGAGCCCTAGGCTTCTCCCCCTCTCTCAGGCATGATCACTCTAGCTCTCCTTCCTGTCATACATCTGGTGACTCCTGGACTATCACTGTTTAATGAAGTATTTGTCTTCATCTCTGGACTGGGAAGGAGCTCTGGTGGCGCAGTAGTTAAGCACTTGGCTAGTTCGGCGGCTCAAACCCACCAACCGCTCTGTGGGAGAAACATGTGGCAGTCTGCTTCCGTAAAGATTACAGCCTTGGAAACCCTATACGGCTGTTCTGCTCTGTCCTATAGGGTCGCTGTGAGTCGGAATCCGCTGGACGGCAACAGGTCTGGACTGGGAGTCCTGGAGGCAGGGCCCGGGGCTGTCTTGTTCTTCCATGGGCCCATCACCTCCTCCGGAAGCCCTCCCTGGCCCTCCCTCAGGCTGGATAAGAAACCTGTCGTGTCTCCCAGCCTGTCCTGGTCTTTCACCATATCAGCCCCTGATCACTCTGCCTGTAGTTGCCCCATCACACCCCTAATTACTCCGCTCTACGCTTCTGCCGCCTCTACTGTGATGTTCCCGTCTGGTGACGCAAACGTCAAGTCTGGCGTGGTCACCGCGGAAGTCCCAGCCCTGCGCCACCGACTAGGCGCTCAGTGAAAGTTGAAATCAGGAAGGCTGAAGCGAGGCGGGCAGACGACCCCAGGTTCCCAGGAAGAGCGTGTCGGCCGCCTTCTCCTCCCGCCGGAGACCCAGCCCAAGCGCGAGGACGCCACCGCGGAGGCCAAGCGCAAGCGGCCGAAGGCGCCCGGCTCAGCC
>NW_004444143.1:2738175-2753677 GCF_000243295.1 Trichechus manatus latirostris
CGGGGAAGCGGCCGCGCAGGTGCCTGCCCTCTGCGCCTGCGCCCTTCACGCCCCACCTCGCCAGGTGCGTCGTGCCTCCGCCTCGCTCCGCCACGGTGCGTAGGTGCTGCCAGGCGTCCGCCATTCGCTTTTGCGCCCACCGAGCGATTGGGCGTGCCCAAATTCTGGATGGTGGGAGAGCCGCAGGGCGTCTCCGGGGGCTAGGGGGGGTAAGCGCGGCGGAGAAGGCAGTGTCCGCACCGCGAAGGTCCGAGAAAGCGTCTTCCCGGAACCTTGGGCGGGAGCGCCAGAGCGGCACCTCGCGGACCCTCGGCGAGCCCCCCGCACCTGAACTGCGCGTGCGCGGCCAGGGTCTTTCCGCCCCTGATCGCGAGACCCCAACAGCCGGCGGCTCGACGACTCGCTGGGCAGTCGGTGAAGCCGGTCATGGCGCCCCTGTGTGGGCCGAGGTGGTGCCGGGCGCTCCTTGCCCTGCTGGGCTCGCTGCTCCTCTCCGGGGCTGAGGCAGCCGACCGAGAAGGTGACATCCACGGTGAGGGCCCGGGCAGCAGCTGAAGGCGGGGTGTGAAAGCGGAGAGACTGGGGGCAAATTGGAATTCGAGGGGCGCTGAGCAAGGTCTGAGCGGGGAGAAAATTGGGGGAGACTTGGTGAGGTTCAGGGGTGTGGTGGCGCCAGCCCTGGGGGAGAAGCTTTGAGAAGAGGTTTGGGAGCCCTTGAGAGTGGGGATGAGCGGAGGAGGAAGGGTTGGAAAAGTATTCTTTGGGGTGGTGGAGGAGACTGGGGGTATTGACCGAGAAGGAGTGGCATAGGAAGCAAGCGAGAAGCTCAGCCAGCCTCTTCCTGGTAGAGGAAAGTCCTATGCCAAGGAAGGCTCACGGAGGGCAGGCCTGAGAGGGTGGGGATTGGATCAGGTTGGTCGTCTGGCAAGGTCCCAGCAGTGGTGAGTACTGGCTTCCGAGAAGCCTTTTAGCTCAGTCGCAGTAGAGTGTGTCCCCAGTACTTCACTGATATCTAAGGAAGGGAAAGCAAAGAAGCGGAAGTGCTGGAGGGGAGAAAGCTTTGCCAGGGTGCAAGACAGTACTGGGATTGAAAAGCTGGGGGTTGATTGGACTGAAAACCAAAAAACCAAACCCGTTGCCGTCGAGTCGATTCCGACTCATAGCGACCCTAGAGGACAGAGGACAACTGCCCCATAGGGTTTCCAAGGAGCAGCGGGTGGATTCGAACTGCCGACCTTTTGGTTAGCAGCGAAGCTCTTAACCACTGCGCCACCAGGGCTTAGAAGTAAGGTTGGTGGGGGAGAGGTCTGACTTAAAGCAATACATTCTAAGGAAGTCTGAACTGAAAGATCTTTTGGTACAAGTGTTGTTATAACCCTCACTGCTTCAGACAAGCTCGAGTGGATTTTGCAGAGGGCTCTCTTGATAGAAGAATTCATTCAGCAGACCTTACCGAGCCCCTGTTAAGTGTCTGTACGGGTACTGGTGATAGTTGTGACCAGACAAGCCAGCCCCCTGCACGCACAGAGCTTATGTTCTGGTAGGAGAGACGGTGAGTAAACAGCTGAATAAAGAGCCCTTACCACAGTATCAAATCACTGAGAAGTAAACAAACAGGGTGAAGGGCATGAACGGGATGACGGAAGAAAGTGATGGGGATTACTTTAGCTCAGGTGTTCAGGGGAGGTCTCTGAGGATGGTGACATCAGAGCCCTAATGGGAAGGATGAGGAGAGGGCAGCCGCACAGACGTTGGTGCCCGCCGGCGTCCATTTGGAGGTGGTGGTGGTGGTGGTGGTTAGCAGCTGCTAGGGAGTCGGCCCCTGACTCACGGCAACCCCGTGTGTTACAGAGTAGAACTGTTGCATAAAGTTTTCTTGGCCGTAGTCTTTGTCATCTTAACCTTTATGTAGAAATCTTTGTAATTGTATACAGGCAGTCCCCAATTTATGACAGGGTTCCCTTCTGACAAGTTTGTTGTAAGTCGAATACCTTTTTTTTTTTTTTTTTTGAGTTTTCAGTATTATTGGCTTTTGTTATCAGTATCTTTATAAATCATACCATTGAACATCTACGAGTGAATGAGAGTAACATCAGCGAATTATGCGCTGCAACGTTTTATGTGGTTACACGCTACTAACGATAAGATGTACCAAAAAAGAAAAAAAAAAAACAAGACGGTCATAAGTGCGGTTTATTGTAATTCAAGTACGTCGTAGGTTGGGGACTATCTGTCTAAGCAGTTTGCCAGACATTTCTTGTGCAGAGCCACTGGGTGGGTTTGAACTACCAGTGTTTAGGTTAGCAGCCGATCACAAACTGCTTGTGCCACCCAGGTTCCTTCTAGTTGGAAGTAATAGAGTGTAGAGACAGAAATGAGCTTGGTGTATTCAAGGAAGAGACAGCCAGGGTGGCTGGGGCAGGAGGGAGGGAGGGGCGAATTGGGGAGGATGTGGTGGGAGAAGCAGGCAGGACCCAGATGGTGCAGGGCTCTATATGCCAGCATGTTGGGAGAAAAGAGAGAGAAACCAGGCTGCGTGTGCACCAAGTTATCAGCTGTGGTGACTTCTGGAGACTGGTTAATCTCCCCCTGCCCAAGGCAGGAAGCAAAAAACGAGCTAACAGGAATGCCTGGGGCCAGTGGGGAGAGGAACAGGAGTCAGGAGTGCAGGCGCTGGCCCATTTTTGCAATCCAGACCAGAATTTGCCAGCCCTTCTGGACTTTCAGAGGAAATAATTCTGTTAGGGATGTACTTTCCAGTAACTTGGCCTGTAACTGGGTTTTAGGTTAACGACTTGTTGCTTACTCTGCACTCATATGTGTTATTTAATCCTTGAAACAACCCGGGGCGGTGGTGACTTACAGGCCTTGCCTAAAGTCACCCAACAGGTGGGACTCAGCAAGGCCAGGTGCCACTGACTGCAGAGGCGTCTCTGTTTAGAATGGCTTTGTTTATCTCAGGAAGCAGGAAGCAAGCTATCCACCCTGGGCAGTGGTGTTTCTCCAGGCACACGCAGCTGCCCAGGTGCGCAGGATGAGAATGGGGGGGAGGGAGAAGCCAGCAGAGAAGGTACACAAAGGAGTGGTTAAATTGGCCGATTGTGGAATTTAAGGCTTGAGGGAGCAGAGGGGGCCATGAAAAGGCGGTAGGGCCGGTGGATTGTTGGAGCAAATTAACTAGAAAGAGAGAAGGTGATAGGCAGAGTGATTCACGAAACCAATACACTGAAGAGGCGGCGGTTATTGAGACAAGGTCAAGGTGTGACCTTGGGAGGGAGGGTGGCCAAGGCACTGGAAAAGAGGAAGCCAAGGCACCGAGAGACTGGGCGGACTGGGCGGACTGGGCGGTGGAAACCGCGAAGGATTAGGACAGACACAGCTTGAGCGGCAGTGAGCCGGGAGCTGAAGTCCGGGGAGTGACAGTGGTCTGAGTCAGTAGATGATGAACGAGGTGGAGTGGTGAATGACTGCCTGATGACATGAGGTCCATAGCTGGGGGCTTGGGGTCGGTAGAGGGGCAGGGAGACCACGTGGAAGGGCTTCTGGAGAAGGCATGCCCTGAGGCGAGAGCCAAGGTCCGTTTAGAAGGTGATAAGAAAGTTCAGAGAAGAGATTGAGGAAGTGAGTTCCAGAGCCCTCTGGGGCTGGGGGAGGGGAAATAGGACAAAACTGAGGTTGTCCAGGGGCATGTGGATGGGAAAGGTAACTCGGGAGTCTGGTGATTGAGGTAATAAGTGAGAAAAGGGAAAGGAAGTGTGGGAGGTGAGGTCAGTCCTGGGGGTTTCAAGGTAGACAGAGCCAGGGATGGTGAGGCTGTGTGTGGTGGGGACAGGTCGGGAGGGGTGTGGTGGTGTTTCCAGCATTCAGGGAGAGGTGCAGGCTGCCAAGGAAAAGCGTACAGAGATTATATAAACTTGTGGCCCCCAGGAAGGAGCCGTGGTGGCGCAGTGGTTAAGCGCTTGGCTGCTGACCCAAAAGTCGGCAGGTTCGAACTCACCAGCCACTCTTGTGTGAGGATTGCAGCCTTGGAAACCCTATGGGGAAGTTCTGCTCTGCCCTGTAGGGTTGCTATGAGAATCAACTTGACGGCAATGGAGTTTTTGGGGGTGGCCCCCCGGGACCTTCAAACAGGCTTTTTTGACTTGAACAGTTTCCAGAATTGGGAGTTTTTATACGGAAATGTGGATTTTTGGCTTTGCCTGTAAAATCTGAGGACCTGGCAACCTGTGTTCCTGTGTGGCAACCATGCGCAGGAGCCGAATGTCCCATCTTGGACAGGACATGCACTTCCCAGTTGTCCCCGACACCCCACTCTGGGCTCATTCACTGGTTGGCCTGACTCATTTCACTTCCCTGCCCACTCTGCATCTGTGGGCGTCTGCCTTGTAATCCTTTAAGAATGTAGTCTGTTTAGTAAAAGAAGGCTGATAACACGGAACAGCTCTTTGTAAGTTTACAGTGGGGTGTGTGTACATGTGTTATTGCTATTGGGGGAAAAAGCCTTATCAGGTGGCTGCAAATGCATGATTTTTTTAATCTCTTCCCCAGGTGAGGAGTCCTGGTATTTGGAGGGCCCTGGAGTATGTAATTGTGATCAATACAAGGCCAGATAATTTATTTCCTCTTGAGAATGCAAAAAAAAACCCATTGGTGTCAAGTCGATTCTGACTCACAGCGGCCCTAGAGGACAGAGTAGAACTGCCCCATAGGGTTTCCAAGGAGCAGCTGGTGGATTCAAACTGCCAACCTTTTGGTTAGCAGCTGAGCTGTTAACTACCGTGCCACCAGGGTTTCCAGGCACCATTTTAGACCCTGGAAAATAGAGCACGGGACAAAACGGGCCGTCCCTCCATAGTGGTTAAGCCGTGATGGGGGGAAGACAGTGCAGGAAGCAGATGAAATGTAAGTCTCGGTGACAAGCGCTGTGAAGAAGAAGGCAAGGCCTGGTGGGCCGAGGGCTTTGGGGCTCAAGTGGTGACAGTTCCTAAAGGATGTTGAGGTCCTTGGTGTTTGTGCCCCGAGGGAGAGCTGCCTTTTTCAACCACAAGCGTTCCTTTGCCCCAGCTCAGCCCCCCGGGTGGGGAAGCAAACCTCTCCTCTTTCACACCGCACACCCTCCCCCACCTGTGTCTCCTGTTACCTCCCTCCAGGGTCATTTGAACCCTCAGGCCTGTCTTAAGGACGATGGCCCGGCAGCCAGGCCTGAGGCTGACACTGGAGCCCTGGTGGCACAGTGGTGAAAGCAATGGACTGCTAACCGAAAGGTCGGTGGTTTGAAACCACCAGGTGCTTTGCGGGAGGAAGATGTGGCCGTCCGCTTCCGTAAAGATTGCAGCCTTGGAAACCCTACGGGACAGTTCTGCTCTGTCCTGTAGGGTCACTGTGAGTTGGAATCACCTGGACGGCAGTGGGTTTGGTTTGGGAGGCCGACCCAGGAGGCCAAGTAAGGGATAAGGCGGCCTGTGATTCATGTCGGGGGAAGACAGCCCCGCAGGGGTCGCCCTGAGTGACTTCACGAACCCCAGGCAGCCTTGGCCCCTGGTCACGTGGCCGGCGCAGACTTCACAGGTGGCCCCAGAAGCGTTGGTGTGTGAACTGTGGGTGTCCTTATACCACCCTGTCAGAAACATTATCTCACGTGTTGTTTCGGACAAGATCTTGAAAACTCCCAGTGAAGAAATGCTGCAGTGTAGGTCCGGAGACGCAGGAACTCCCGAGCTTAGCTACTCTGGAACTTATCATTCCTGAGGCCGTTTTGGAAAGCCTGGTTGCACAGTGGTTAAGAGCTCAGCTGCTAACAAAAAGGTCGGCAGTTGAGTCCACCAGCCTCCCCCTGGAAACCCTATGGGGCAGTTCTGTTCTGTCCTGTAGGGTCGCTATGAGTCAGACTCGACTCGACAGCAGTGGGTTTGGTTTTTTGGTTTTGGAGGCCATTTTAGAAATGAGGTCAAGAACAAACAACAGTCTGTGTTGTTTTACACAGAGATGTTTGAAATGAATCTCGCAGTGATTCTTAACCTGGGCCCATGGCTTCAGCAGTCCCTTAATCTGAAGTCCCTGAGTTCGCATGTGGTATTTTTGTGTGGGACTGTCCCAGGGTTGTCCAAATTTAGAGACTGGGATATAGTCTCAGTGGGGCAATAATTGACTCTTAGGGGGAGGCGGGGCGAAAAAATATTAGATCCTGCAGGGGACTGTGGCCGTTCAAAGGGCTACAGTACATACATAGATACACAGTATGTCCAGGGTACTAAAATTTCACGGTGGGCACTTAGGAAAAAAATGTCTAAAAAGCCTCCCAAGGGGTTAAACCAAACCTGTTGCTGTAGAATTGATTCCGACTCATACTAACCCTATAGGACAGAGTAGAACTGCTCTATGGAGTTTCCAAGGAGCAGCTGGCGGATTCAAACTGCCGACCTTTTGGGTAGCAGCCAAGTTCTTAACCACTGCGCCACCGGGGCTCCTCCTTAGGGGCAGGGGGGTCGATAATGGAAAAAGGAAGATCGAAAACACTGCTGTAGGAAGAAGCCCATTAACTTTCTCATCCGTGTCTGACCCTTAGTGTGAAATAACAGCAGATAGTTCCATGAAAGACTTTGAAACATCTGGTTTCCCTACAGTTTATTCCAACGGGCCGCCGAGGTTCTGGTTAATGGATTTAGGTAAGGGTGGAATGTACAGTCCCGTTTCAGTGATGACTGGGAAGCAGCAGTGGTAGGAGTGGTGGTTCGGGCTTCGTTCCGGTAGTTGGTGAAATGTAAACAATGGTATAGAGTATTTTCTATCTAAAACTCCCAAGATTTTCGGAGCCTTATAATTTAAGTTGGGTTTGTTATTGTAAATGTTCTTTTCCTCATAAATACCTGGGTGTTACTTTAAGATTTCTAAATTACTTGTCCTAATAGTGACAACTTCCAGGCACCCAAACCTTGAGGAGATGGATAGTTAGTAGCTTTCTGTACTGGAAACAGAAGTACTCACATATGTAGAACCTCCCCAAACCCAAAAACCCACTGCCGTCGAGTCATTTCCAACTCATAGTGACCCTGTGGGACAGAGTAGAACTGCCCCATAGGGTTTCCAAGGAGTGGCTGGTGGATTCGAACTGCTGACCTTCCTGTTAACAGCCAAGTGTTGAACCACTGTGCCACCAGGGCTCCTTAGAACTTCCCCAGCTTACCCAAAATAGGTGGATTTATAGATCACCTTGAAATAAGGCTGGTGATAAAATAAATAGCTACTTGGGAATTTATAACAATAGAATTAAAACAGCCTTTAGTATGCCCCTGGTAGGCGGCACAGTGGTTAAGAGCTCAGCTACTAACCAAAAGGTCGGCAGTTCGAATCCACCAGCCGCTCCTTGGAAACCCTTTGGGACAGTTCTCCTCTGTCCTGTAGGGTCGCTGTGAGTCGGAATCAACAGCGGGTTTGGTTTGGCATTCAGTACCTTCCCCCTCCCACAAGACTTTTTAAGATTCTCCCATTCCTTGGGGAATGCGTAACCAAATGCTAACCAAAGCTTTGTTTTTATTCTCCCTGTCCCTCTCTGCCTTACCATCTCTGAACTCTGTCACCTTCATGATAATGTCTTCTTGCAGGACTTTGAACTGTGGGATGGTTGGGCATTGGCTCGCCCTGGGTGAAGATAAGCAGTCTTGCCACTTCAGGCTCAGGCGATGCAGCAGGAAAGCAAAGAGGAGGGAGGGCCCTGGAGGTGGTTTGGTCAACGGATGACTTGCGATTGTGCTGTTCCTCCCACATTCCGTTGGTATTTCCTCAAGAAACAAGTTGTCCTCTTTATCTTCCTCCCCACGGTCCCTGTCGTTGCCCATGTCTTCATCAAAATGTGTCTGTTTATTCCATGCTCTGTGCCAAATGCTCTAAACACTTACAATGGATTACAAACTCTTCATCTTCACGACAGCCTTGTTATATTGGTCCCATGTGCCAAAGGAAATCCTCCCACTTGAGCTGCTTTGAGAAATGAAATCTGTGCAAGCCCCCTGAATTTTTCTCAGTTGGGCCTGTGGAAAGCAAACTGAGACTCCACACTGTCTTACCAGCGAGTGAATTCAAGTTAAAGTGAGTAAGTTTCGTTTCCCAGACAAGGGCCTGTCAATGTAACTTCAAGATGAACAGTGTGCATCCCAGCAGAAGACATAAGTCTGGAGGTCAAAAAAGGGGACTTTTTCTAACAAACTAGCCGAAAAAAATCTTTGTACTGATTAGATCCAGAACTTGAGGGCAGTGGTGGGTCCGAGGTAGAATTCTCACCTTCCATGCAGGAGACCCAGGTCTGATTCCTGACCAGTGTACCTCAAGCACAGCCACCACTCATTTGTCATTGGAGGCTTGTGTGTGGCTATGATGCTGAACAGGTTTCAGAGGAGCTTCCACACTAAGACAGACTAGGAAGAAGGCCTGGCGATCTGCTTCTGAAAATCAGCCAGTGAAAACCCTCTGGATCACAACGGTCCATGGGGTCACCATGAGTCAGAGGCTGACTCAGCAGCAGCTAACAACAAGAACAGATTCCCAACAGGTATAAAGCACACACAGAGAGGCCTTCCCGCTAACCTGGTTTGAGTTACATTAATAATGTCAAGGTCGTTTCCTTGCTAAGGTTCCCACCTTTCACCCCAACCTAGAGGGATATGGTGGCTCCATAGTCAGAGCTTTGCTTATCACCTGAGCCTCCCAAGAGTCTTCACTTCAGACACTCTAAGCCTCTAAAATCTGTTTGATTTTTGTTGTTGGGTCCCTTCAAGTGCATTCTGACTCATAGTGACCCCATGTGTTAAACAGAGTAAGACTGCCCCACAGGGTTTTCTTGGCTATGATCTTTACAGGAGCAGATCACTGGTGATCTTTCTCCTGCTGAGCTGCTGGGTGGGTTCGAACCACCAACCTTTCCATTAGCAGCTGAGCACTTAACCATTTTACAACCAGGTCAGTCAGCCAGGCCTGAATCAGAGAATATGGGACTTGCTGCATCAGAGAGGATCCCTGGTGGCGCAGTGGTTAAGAGCTCAGCTGCTCACCAAAAGGTCAGCAGTTGGAATCCACCAGCTGCTCCTTGGAAACCCTATGGGGCAGTTCTACTCTATCCTGTAGGGTCACTATGAGTCAGAATCAACTCGATGACAACGGGTTTGGTTTTTGCATCAAAGAATATGGGGTTGATGGGTTTTTGCTCCACGTATTGCTCCTGTGTTATGACTAAGGAGAGAAACACAAGGAGGTTGGGAAACCTGGCCCGAGGTAACACAGCTAGTAGGAGGTGGTGACGATTCATGCCCACGGGTCCTTGACCAGAGTGACTCTCAGGTCGTACACTCTCCTCTCTTCTGCCCTGCACACTTTTGCCACATGATATTTCCTTGAGCCACTCGCTTATACCAAAGCCTTTGGGCATTTTCTTTGTACCTTGTATGGCTTATAAGCCCTTTGAATTTAGTGCTTGATTATAGTAGTCTCCCTTATATATATATGTGTATGTGTGTGTGTGTGTGTGTGTGTGTGTGTATACATATATATATATGTATTTCTATCTAAGTGAGTCTTGTGGCTCCAACTTAATTGTAAACCCCTGGAGTTTACAAGGCCCACACCCTCAATGTGGTGCCTTCCGTATAGGGTGACCTTGATGGTTCCACTTGATGCCACGTGTCCCAGGATAACGGTGGTGAATGCCCCTTTCACTCTCCGAAATGTCTTGGTCTAAACGATAAATTACGTGACCACCCTACTTACATGTAATAAGTATTCATCAAACACTTGTTGCTTGGTATTGCAGAAGACAGTAGGTGATTTAGGACATTCCATTTTATTTTCCGTGTAGTTTTAAAATGTTTTATTGTGTTTTTTAAACGGAAAAGTTTAAGCAAAGAAAAAGGATCGTAATCGTCTACCCAGATTAAAAAAAAAGTAATGTATTAACACGATTGAGAATACCCAAAGTTTACTAAAAGATAAAAACAGATAAAAAGGAACAGAAAAAGGATCATAATCCTCTACCCAGATTTTAAAAAAAAAGTAGTACATTAACACGACTGAGAATACTCAAGGTGACTGAAAGGTACAGAGGAAAGGAGCAGACTATCCAAAAGCCTCTTTCCTTCCCCTACTCCCTTTCCTTACATGTGCCTAAATTAAAAGTTTTAAAAAGGAATCCTAACGCGTAACCCATTCTTTTGCCCACCCCCTCCCTCCAGTCTTAGACGTTTTCCATATCAGCGTGTGCGCACTTGCCTATTTTTAACAGCAGTTGAGTCCTCCGTCATAGGGTTGTCTCCTTAACTGTTGAGCCAGCACAGGCACGCTGTCTCGGTGGTGGATTTCACTGCCGTGGCTCCGAGAACACCACGCCCCTCGTGGATGTGGCAGTCGTTGGCACCTGTTCTGTGAAAGACCCTTGGATTCAGTGACTCTTCAGAGCTTGCTTTGCGTTTTGATTCTTTGAGGTTGAGGAATGGCCTGTAGCCTGTCCTGCTGTTCTGTTTAAAATATGATTTCCTAACCTCTGAGAATTATTGTGGCAAATTGTCTCCCTTTGACCATTACCCTTAGAATTCTAAGCAGCTTTAATGAAATGAGCAGTGTTGTTTTTAAGTGATTGGAAGGGTGCGCTACAGCGTGTTTGGCAGAGGACACACCCGAGGGATGCACGGTCGGTGTTGTTATAAGGAATGTGAACCTTAGGGAAATATGTGATTGGTTCTGAGCTCGGAACCAATTTAAGACTGGCTGAGTTCTGGGAGGAGGGTGGAAAATCTGAACAGGGTGGTTTTTTTTTTTTTTTAATTGTACTTTAAGTGAAAGTTTACAATTCAGGTTAGTCTCTCATACAAAAATTTATACATACATTGTAATGTGACCCTAATTGCTCTCCCTATACTGTGACAGCACACTCTTCCTTTCCACTGCTGATTTCCCGTGTCCATTCAACCAGCTCCTGACCCTCTCTGCCTTCTCATCTGACCTCTGGACAGGAGCTGCCCATTTATTTAGTCTCATGTATCTACTAGAGTTAAGAAGCACGCGCTTCACAAGTATCATTTTATGTCCCACAGTCTGGTTTAATCTTTGTCTGAAGAGTTGGCCTCGGGAATGGTTTTAGTTCTGGGTTGACGGAGAGTCTGGGGGCCATGCTTTCTGGGATTCCTCCAGTCTTAGACCATTAAGTCTGGTCTTTTTACTAGAATTTAGTTCTGCACCCCACTTTTCTCCTGCACCATCAGGGACTGTCTGTTGTGTTCCCTGTCAGGGCGGTCATTGGTGGTAGCGGGGCACCATCTAGTTCTTCTGATCTCAGGCTGATGAAGTCTCTGGTTTATGTGGCCCTTTCTGTCTCTTGCACTAATCCTTTCCTTGTGACTTTGGTTGAACAGGGTGTTTTTATAAACATTCTCTAAAGAAGGGTCCACAAACTACAGCTCATGGCACCCCCTACATTTGTATGGCCTGAGAGCTAAGAGAAGTATGGTTTTTATGTGTTTTAATGGTTGGAAAAAAGCAAAAGACTATTCCGTGACATGTGAAATATTCGTATATTGCAGATGGCTGCCTTTGTGCTACTGTGACATAGTTGAGTAGTCGCAGCAGAGACTGTGTAACCCACAAAGTCTAAAATAAAGGCTGGCCTCACTTTTCAGCACGCCCAAATTTCAGTTACCACAGGATATTAACTGTGAGTCATGGGGTGCTAGTGCTTCAGTCCACACTTCATAAATCACAGGTGCGCAGGACGATTCGTGACTGTCCTGGCCCTTCTTTCGGAGTCCTAGGGTGGTTGGTCACTGTGCTAATGTCAGTCAGTTCATGTACCGACAGCAAAGCATGTAGTTGTGTTGCCTCCTTGTCTCCCAGTGATAAACCCACGTGACATTTTACAAAATGGATAACTGAAAGAGGGAATCGGTCAGCAAAGATGAAAGTGTAGCAAAGAAAAACGATAACACTGAAATTGAAATCTCCAGTCGAGCGTAAATGGAATTTTAGAAGAAAAAGCTGACCACAGGAGTATTGACATTACTACCATTTGAGAGACTCTAGATGTGCAGCCAGAGGAAGTTGTTGAAGGCAAACTTAACAGCCTAAATAAGGAAGTCTTGGAGCTATTTCGTGATGTTGAAAACACAACAGATATGTTGGAAACTGATCCAAACCCAGAGAAAGGAGTATGACGGTTCTCTAAGGTGTAGAAAAGATGCTGGCTCCATATTGTTAAGTCATGAGAAGACCACAAACGCTGTCCAAATGACTCTTGATAAATTTTTTTACAAAGAAATAAAACACTTTAATTCTCAATGTTTCAACTTATAGTGTACTTTTTTTAATACTATTTTTAAAATGTCTTTATACATTTATAAAACCCGTTGCCATCCAGTAGATTCTGACTCATAGAGACCCTATAGGACAGAGTAGAACTGTCCCACAGGATTTCCAAGGAGCGGCTGGTGGATCCGAGCTGCTGACCTTTTGGTGAGCAGCGGCGCTCTTAACCACTGCACCATACATTTATAGCCAACAGTAAGAATTTTTACTGTTTTTTTCAAAAACGTTTAAAGGTCACGTAACAATCATCATTATTCCCATTGATTGTAAAATTACTTTTCATGGTTCCACATTATCCTCCAAAGCAAAGAGTCTGTGTTCACTGTTTGGCCCATTATAGAAAAGCTTGCTGACCTTGCTCTGGAGAAAACAGGAGGGAGGAGGAGGGCTGTTACTGAGTGGCTTCAGGGTTTCATATTATGCACACAGTGAGGTACAGAGTCTGTGTTCTTCAGTTTATAGCACCTGCGGGAGTAAACGGGGTTTTTCAAGGATTAGACTCCTAAGGGGAGCCCTGGTGGCAAAGTGGTTAAGAGCTCAGGCTGCTAACCAAAAGGTCAGCAGTTCAAATCCACCAGTGGCTCCTTGGAAACCCTATGGGGCAGTTGTACTCTGTCCTATAGGGTCACTATGAGTTGGAATTGACTTGACGGCACTCAACAACAGACTCCTAGGGAAGTTATTTTTGCTGGTTTTAGAAGTAAACTCGTTCCGAATGGATATAAAAACATGAATAAAGAAACACCAAGTTCAAAGTGGTTACTTCTGGGGAAAGAGAGCAGGTGGGATTGAGGCAAGGCGTTTACACAGGGTTTCAGCTCTGTTGATAATGCTTTAGTCCTTTACAATGTTAGAATTTGGGAAAGCTGAGACGTGGATACACCAGGGTTAACGGTATCTTCTGTACTTTTCAGCATATTTGAAATATCCCATTAAAGTAAACTTAACTTTGCAAAGTAGGCATGGCTGCAGTTGCGCATTTTTGAAGAATGATTAGATACCATCTTAAGCCTGTGAAATGAAGTTAGATTGGTAGTGCCTGGGAGTCCAAAATTCCTGTAATGTCCTAGTCAGAACCTGATTCCTAGCTAGAAGCTGATTTCACACAGAGCGACTTTGTCCGAGCCGCTGGCTGCTTGTCTAGGTTAAAGCACTAGTGACTTCAGAACCAGAGGGACCTGCTCTCCATGACACCACTCACAAAGGTCAGTCTGGCTGGCAGTTTTGTAATTGCTAGCGTTGGCACAGTGGTTAAGCGTTCAGCCGCTGACCAAAAGATGGGCAGTTCGAATCCACCAGCTGCTTCTTGGAAACCCTATGGGGCCAGTTCTGCTGTGTCCTGTAGGGTCGCTGTGAGTCGGCATTGACTCGTTGGCAATGGATTTTTTTTTTTTTTGAATGTTCGGAACGCCTGCCAGGAATTTGTAACTTCGGTTCCCATTTCTGATTCTGTGTGATTTTAACCATTCTGATGCTTTTCCAGGAGAACTGCCTCCTAAGGCAGGCATTCCATTTAACCGTACGTATCCTAAAGAGAGTGCACCCAAATTTGGTTCCCCTCAGCGTTTTCCTTGTTTCTTAGCCTGCATTTTGAAAACGTATAGAATGTATGTAATTCTGTACCAGCATGTGTGAGCACACAACAGGACTTGAGGCAGGTTTTTCCTGATAGCTTTCCAAGGCTGTTCCAAGACCAGTATGTCATCTGTCTGAACAATAATGGAATTACTCATTGAGGAGTAACTTCCTGAAAATCTATCCAACCAAACCCCCTTCGGCCTTGGCCACTTATTTGGTATGGTGCCATCCATGACCTTGACATTGAGTGTGACTGAAAACAGCTGAGCCCTCAAATAGTATTAAAAGCCCTGAGGAATGTTTTGGGGATTTAGGCAGCTTCAGTTGTGTTTCCCCCACTGCCTGTTAATATGGGGCTTGTTCTTTCTCTCTGTCTGAGGTGTCATTGTGTGCATGTCTGGGCTTGCGAATCACCAAAGGGGGTTCAGATCCTGGCTCTGCTGTTTGATTAGCTTTAACCACACCAGGCCTCAGTGTTGTCGTTTGTAGAGTGGGGATGTTCTGCGTGACTCGCAGTTTTATTGCAGCCATTAGAGAGAGGGAACATAATGTGCCTGGCCTCCTGCTTGGTGGAGGCCATAAATGGGCGTCAGGATGAAAGCACTGCTCTTTCTTGGTTCCTTATTATTTTAATCTGAATCTGCCAGAGACACTACTTTTATTTATTTATTTTTTAAAAGGCAGATGACAAGTCATGGAAGCTGTCTTAAATCCTAAAGTATTTCCGGCTTTTTGTAAAAGCTTTTTGAAGAACAGTGAAATAGGGGAATACATTGGGGTACCAGAAGTAAAGAATTTATTTTTTTTATGACTCCACTGCTCTCAACCAAAAAACCCCATTGTCGAGTTGACTCTGACTCATAGTGACCCTATAGGACAGAGTGGAGCTGCCCTGCAGGGTTTTGCAAGGAGCACCTGGTGGATTTGAACTGCTACCTTTTGGTTGGCAGCCAAACGCTTAACCACTGCACCACCACTTCTCTCAAGGCTAGTGTAGAAGCGTACGTTACAGGTGCTTACAGGCAATTTAGTTACTAAATGCCACTTGCCATCGACTCGATTCTGACTCATGGCAACCCCATGTGTGTCAGAGTAGGGTTTTCAGTGGATGATTTTTCAGAAATAGATCGCCAGGGCTTTCCTTCTAGGCACCTCTGGGTGGACTCAAACCCCCAACCTTTGATTAGCAGCACAGTGTGTTCACCACTTGGCACCAGAGCAGCCACTGAAAACCCTGTGGAGCACAGTTCTGCTCTGACGCACGAGGTCGCCATGTTGGAATCCGCCCGGCACTGGCTTAATTACTAAAAGCTTGTGACAAAATGAGACTTTTTTCGTGTGACGAAGAGCTCTCACACACATTCAGAGAACATGGTTAAATTTAGTCTTATTTGGATCTAGCTTCGGCCAGTGAATCTGCTACTTAGAACTCTTTGTTTTACCATACTCAAATCTGAGTAAAAAAAGAAATTATTAGGTTTTTTTTTTCTTTTTATTATACCAAATTTCAAATATACAGGTAGTCCCCAACTTATGATGTATTTGAGTTACGACAAGCCGCACTGAAGACCGTTGTGTTTTTTTT
>NW_004444143.1:2754033-2756127 GCF_000243295.1 Trichechus manatus latirostris
CAGTAAAGAGACATTTCTAAATTACTCTAGGGCAACAGTCAAGAAAGCTCCCCCATCCCCTTCCACCCTCCCCAAGGAAGCTGAAAATAACACTGCTTTCTGGATTTTAAACTATGAAATCAGCGTGTGATCATTCACAGCTGGTGTCCCGTGCTGGAGGCCTGCGACTTGTAATGGCGGTACTGGCCCTTAAAGGAAGAGCACCGCAGTCAAGACAAGGCATGGGTCAGCAGGAGGTGGCCCGGAAAGGGCGCGTCGCGGGGCGGAGCGAGGCCACGTTCTTTTTTTTTTAATTTTATTGTGCTTCAGTGGAAGTTTACAGCTCAAGTTAGTTTCTCACTCAGACATGTATACACATTTGTTTAGTCACATTGGTTGCAATCCCCACAATGTGACAGCACTCTCCCCCTCTCCAGCCCGGGTTCCCTGTGTCCATTCGCCCAGTTCCTGTCCCTTCCTGCCTTCTCGTCTTGCTTTTGGGCAAGTGTTGCCCATTGGATCTTGTATATTTGACTGAACTAAGAAACACATTCGTCGTGTGTCATTGTTTGTTTTATAGGCCTGTCTAATCTCTGAAAGGTGGGCTTCAGGGGTGGCTTCATTTCTGGGTTGGCAGTGTCTGGGGCCATAGTCTCGGGGGTTCCTCCAGTATCTGTCAGACCAGTAATCTGGTCTTTTCTGTGAATTTGAATTTTGTTCTACGTTTTTCTCCGGCTTTGTCTGGGACCCTCTGTTGCGATCCCTGTCAGAGCGGTTGGCGGTGGTAGCCGGGCACCGTCTAGTTCTTCTGGGCTCAGGCTGGTGGAGGCTGTGGCTCATGTGGTCCTTTAGCCCTTCGGGTTAATATTTTCCTTGTGTCTTTGGTTTTCTTCATTCTTCTTTGCTCCAGACGGAATGGGACCAATAGATGTATCTTAATGGCTGTTCACAAGCTTTTAAGACCCCAGATGCTACCCACCAAAGTAGGATGTGGGACATTTTCTTTATGAACTATATTGTGCTAATTTACCTAGATGTCCCCTGAGACGATGGTCCCCAGCTCTCAGCCCCAGCAACTCGGTCCCTTAAGATGTTTGGATGTGTGTAGGAAACTTCTATGACTTTGCCTTGGTCGAGTTGTGCTGACTTCCCCTCTGTTGTGTGTTGTCTTTCCCTTCACCAAAGTTGACTCTTGTCTACTATCTAGTTAGTAGTGTCCCCTCCCCGCCCTCGTAACCATCAAAGAATGTTTTTTTCTGTGTGTAAACCTTTTCTTGAGTTTTTATAATAGTGGGCTCCTACAGTATTTATCCTTTTGTGATTGACTTATGTCACTCAGGATAACGCCCTCCAGCTTCATCCATGTTGTGAGATGTTTTGCAGAGTCATCATTGTTCTTTATCGTTGCGTAGTACTCCATTGTGTGTAGGTACCATACTTTGTTTATCCATTATTCATCTGTTTCCATCTTTTTGCTCTTGTGAATAATGCCGCACTGAACATGGGCGTGCGTATGTCTATTTGTGTGGTGGCTTTTATTTCTCTAGAATATGTTCCGAAGAGTGGGATTGCTGGATTGTGTGGTATTCATATTTCTAGCTTTTTAAGAAGGCGCCATATTGTTTTCCATAGTGGTTGTACCATTTTGGAACCTTGGTGGCTCAGTGGTTAAATTGTCCGACTGCTAACCAAAGGGTCGACAGTTTGAATCCACCAGCTGCTCCTTGGAAACCATATGGGGCAGTTCTACTTTGTCCTATAGGGTCTCTATGAGCCGGAATCAACTCAACGGCAACGGGTTTGGTTTTTTGGGGTGTACCATTTTACATTCCCACCAGCAGTGCATAAGAGTTCAAATCTCCCCACGACCTCTCCAACATTTATCATTTTCTGTTTTTGATTAGTGCCAGGATTGTTGGGGTGAGATAGTATCTCATTGTAGTTTTAATCTACATTTCTCTAATGGCTAATTAAGTGAGCATTTTCTCTTGTGTCTGTTAGCCACCTGAATGTCTTCTTTGGTGAAATCTCTGTTCATATCTTTTGCCCATTTTTAATTGGATTATTTGTCTTTTTGTTGTTGAGGTGTTGAAGTATTTTTTAGATTTTAGAGAT
>NW_004444143.1:2758631-2761245 GCF_000243295.1 Trichechus manatus latirostris
GTCTGCGTGCCCGTTTTCCACGTGGTTCCAGCCCCACGGAGCCTGGAATGCCTTCACGCAGGAGACAGCGAGAGGCAAAGTGGACACACATCCCAGGAAAGATGACCCAGGGGCACACGGGCCACCATCTGATCACACGGTCAAGTGACTCCCTTTCCATTTTGCTTCCAAGCCTTCTGATTCCTCCGAAGAAAGGACTTCTCCAGGACTTGCTTCTCTCTCCCTTTTTAGCCAAGAGAGCTGACCTCTAGGTTTTGCAGCTTTTGCAGGCAAATACATCTGGCTGGAGTTTTATAACATTGTTTTCCTTCTCTTGGGGTGGGACCAGATTTGGGGGCACCCTGAAACCCAGGTCCAACTTGGGGTGCCCAAATGGGAGCAATTACAAGAGCTAGTGCAAAGGAGTGACCCGAGTTGCCTTTGGAGCTGGGGGTTGGAGGTGGGGGAAGGAGAGTTGGGAAGCTTCTTTCCGAGGCTCTGGCTGTGGCCTGCCCGGACCCCAGGGTCGAGGGAAACAGCGAGGGTAGGTGGGTAGACAGGAGAGGTGAGGACGGGTTTGTGTGAGAGGCGTGGAGAGCAGACGCCCGGCAGTGCCCCTTCTCCTTGACCGACACCTCCAGCTCTGACCTCTGAGTGCTAAACTTCCCTTGGCGCCTGGTGTGACGGGGCCCGTGTGCAGAAGGGTCCCGGGGTCTGGTGGTGAGCCTTTGAGAGCCGTGTTTCCAGAGTGGCTGTGTATTTCTTTAACACGGGGGACAGGGCCAACATCAACACACAGCTGAAGCACTGTTCGGGTGGGCGGGTTGGTATCCTGGTTGTTGGGTGGTCCGTGTTTTGTTTTGTTTTAATCCTACATGAGAAAGGAGCCCTGGTGGTGCGGCGGTTAAGCGCTCGGCCGCGAACCAGAAGGTCGGCAGTTCAAATCCACCAGCCGCTCCTTGGAAACCCAATGGGGCGGTTCTACTCTGTCCTGTAGGTCGCTATGAGTCGGGATCAACTCGATGGCAGTGGGTTTGGTTTTTGGTGTATGAGAAAAGGATCGCTAAGCAGTCCTGGTGGGAACACTGGTTTTAGAAGTAGTTTTCAGAGAAACTGCTGGAGCTTAAGCCTCTGGCTCTTCTGTTGGGGAGCTGGGGAACCGTGGGCCGCTCCTCTCGGTTCTGTGTGTCGTCCGTCGCCAGGATTGTCCTGCCAGGCCAACTGGTTTCTGCTTGCTGTTTCAGGCTTCTGCCGCGTTCCCAAAGTGGTGGGAAGGTGCCGGGCCTCCCTCCCGAGATGGTGGTACAACGCCACGGATGGTTCCTGCCAGCTGTTTGTGTACGGAGGCTGCGAGGGAAATGACAATAACTACCTGACCGAGGACGACTGTCTGAAGAAGTGTGCCGGCATCACAGGTCAGTCAGCCTGGGAGCGTTTGACTCTGTAGAGACAGGTGATGCCTTAGAATGGGGGCAGCTTCTGCTCTTCACTGGTGCCACACGGCCGAGTCTGAGGAAGTGGTTTAAAAAGCAGAAGACACAGAGGCGCGGTGTGAAGGTTAGCCACACGGTCAGGCCGTAGGATGGGGCTGAACTGTGGACAGAACGGGTGGGGGCCACAACCGTGTCTTCTGCCTGGCTTCCTCTCTCCCACCTCAGAGGGAGACTCCCCCCGCCCCCCGCAGACTAGGCAGGGGAAATGTTCTCCACTTTGTCAGCAGAGCCCTCCAGGTCCTCTCAGACCCCCCACCTCTGCCCGCCCCTGCTTGCCGTGCATTTGGGTTATTTTTACCTCTGGGACAAATGCCTTGAATAGCTCACTCAGCCAAGTTACAGGTCAAGTTCAAGCTAGAACATACTTCTTGGAATCTGCCCTTGTCCTGGCCCTCACCCATCAGGGTTCTGTGGACCCCAGAATCTGCCCTTGTCCCAGCTCTTAGACATCAAGGTTCTGTGGACCCCAGAATCTGCCCTTGTCCCAGCTCTCACCCATCAGGGTTCTGTGGACCCCAGGTAAGGGCCTGAAGAGCCTTACAATTTAAGGAAAAAACTAAAGCAATTTGGGATGATGGAAGATGTTTGGAAATGGATAGCAGTGATGGCTGCATAGCACGGTGAAGGTAATCAATTGTACACTTAAAAATGCTTAAAATGGTTTTGTGTTATATGTATTTTACCACAATAAAATTAAAAAACAAAACAAAACCCTAAAGCCCCACAGCAGGGCACACTGGCTCAGTTACAGGGGGAACTGAGACGTGGCAGGTTCTCCGAGAGCTGACGGCAGTGAGGCTTCGGCCCTCTGGGAACTGCTCCAAGTGTTCTGGAACCCTGAGGATTTGGCCGCCCCCAGGCTCTGTGTCAAACAGTTTCAATGGCACTCTCGCTAACATGGATGAAGTGACTTCTTGCCTCTTTTCTTGGAGACCTTGGTGCTCACTGCCCATGTCGAGCCGTGAGCCCACACCCAGACACCCATCTCCTGGGCCTCACGTCCCTGTGGCTTAGGGCTTTCTCTCTCCTCACTCACTGGCTATAATCTCTGTTAGCTTTGAGCTATACTTTCAGAAATCAGATAAGATTACTAACCCAAACCAAACCAAACCCATTGCCACTGAGTCAGTTCCAACTCATAG
>NW_004444143.1:2761959-2769058 GCF_000243295.1 Trichechus manatus latirostris
CCTCGCGTCCCTTGAGGTGCTCTTGAGAGAGTCTGAGGATAGCCAGAGCTGCCAGAGGGACTAGTCACACGGTCCTCCGCCAGCACCTTCCCTGCCCGGCAGGGCAGCTCTGTGGGAAGCCAAATGACAATGCCGGTGCCAATTTACGAATTTACAACGAGAAATAGAACTACCCAGGGGACCAGACTCTCGGGGCCTCCTGCCTGCAGCCGTCGCCCACGTAGGCGAGCTTCGGAGCGAAGTTGCTGGAAAGTGTTGAGGAAGAGAGAGGCAGAACCCTTCAGGAGAGCTGGTTGGGGGCGGGGGTGTTTAATGGCATGGGGTTAGTCCAGCCTGTGCCTCCCTGGGACCAGCAGGGCAGCAGGCCAGGGGGTGGGGTCCCTCCCTCCTGCACTGTGCCAGCTCGTCTTATTTTGTGCTTTCTTGCCCACCCAACCTCTTCATGCCACCCCCTTACCTTTTCCATTCTTTAGCTGGGTAAAGGAGCCCTGGCGGCCCAGTGGTTAAGGGCTCAGGCCGCTAACCAAAATGTCGGCAGTTCAAATCCACCAGCTGCTCCTTGGAGACCCTGTGAGCCAGTTCTCCTCTGTCCTGTATGGTCGCTATAAGTTGGAATCAGCTCGACGGCAATGGGTTTTTTTTGGGTTAGCTGGGTTAAACCAATTCAACAGGTTATTCGGCCCTGGCAGCCATCCTGTCTCTTTAAAGACTCGCCAAGTCTTTGCTCTGATTCCCACGAGCTGATCTCAGTTGCACCTTCGGGGCAGTCCTTGTTGCTTGTCTCTGAGTTCGGGCGGGCTGTTGTGGTCCAGCACGCACAGCGAAGGCCCCACACAAAGGAGAAGTGAGAATGGCAGTGAGAAGCACAGGAGACAACAGTCTCCCGCCCTCAGGGATCAATTGCTCGGAGACTTGGCTTGGTTGGTTGGTTGGTTTCACCAGGCAGTCTCGGAGGTGCGCTTTCTCACCGTGTTTGCTTGTCCCCGTGTAGAGAACGCTGTTGATGTGCTGGCCGCCAGAGGGAATGGAGCTGAGTCCTCTCTCCCGAGTGGTATGTTCTTTAAAAGCCCAGGATGGAATGAGGGCCACCCAAATAGGTGATGGGGAAAGGACGTTTGTCACAGGGAGTTGTAAGAGGGCTTCACCTCCTGGTCCTGTTGACTCTGAATTGCAAACGGGGGCCCAGCCTGGGCCGCCAGCTTCTAGCTCCAGCGTCCCTACATTGGCCAGCAGACAGGTGGGCCTTGGGAGACTGCAGTGCTTCCTCATGGGGTCAGGGGATTTTGGTGGTTGCTGATGCCTGTGGCTCAGGCCCCTCCCTTGCTCTTTCCGGGTGGTCTTGGCCTTGGGTCCCCCGCCTCTGCCCTCTTTGCTGTCTTCACCGCCCCCACCCCCTTGCCTGCTCTTCCTCCTTTGCTTCCTGTCATCTTTGCTTCTCCCTCCCTGTCCTCTGCCACCTGCCCCCACTCTCACCCTGGTGCTTGATCTGGAGCTTTGTGTCAGCTTGCTTTGTAGTGCTGGCAGCAGCTGCCCCATCCCTCCTTTTTGTTTAAAGGACTCGGCACCAGGAGCCTGGGTGAGTGGCCCAGATGCGCTGGCAAGGAGCAAAGTGCACTGTGGGTAGCCAGCTTCGCTTTCCCGAAGGCCGGTTCCCCTCGACAGCAGGCTCAGCTGGACAAGACAGTGGAGGGAGGGAGGGAGCGAGCTGCCCGGCCCCTCCCGGCCCAGGGACGGCCCTTCCCTAGGCTGCCAGCGACCTGGCTCTAACCCTTTGACCGGGCCCCTCGTACTTACACGAGGCGAGCGAGCATTTCCATTCTGTTCCTTCGGGCCAAAAGACTGCCTGCCGGGGGTTCCGGCTTTGCTAGACCAGGAATCCTGTGACTGTCCCAGCCATTGCATCACCTGGCTTCGCTGTTTGTCCCCTAGCTGGCCTCTCCACGGTCACCCAGAGTCCCAGGGCACCTGCATGATAACTCAGGTTTCCAGCCTGTTTCAGCAGAAAGTGTCCCCAGGACAGCGAGGGCCTCCTTTGTGTCAGAGAGCGTGTAACAAGACTCGTCCTCGTCGCCCCAGAAATGTGGCTGGAGTTGGTCCCCAGAGTAGCCTATGAGTCCTTCATGACTGGGAGGTGACAGAGCAAAGCTGCCATGGGAGGGGACTCCCCACCCTTGTTCAGAGATTCCAGAAGTCCATGCTCCCCTACTGGGCCCTTCTAGACTCAGCCCCAGCTCGGCCATGCGCCTATGTCTGTCCCAGCCTCTCTGACACTGACGTTTGTGTTTCAGTTCCCAGAAGGCAGGATTCCAATGACCTCTCCAGCGATGTTTTTGACTATGAAGGTACAACTTCATAAAAATATTTCTACATGGGGCGAAATGTATTTTCTTACTTAGTTGGGAATGGAGACACCCTTGAGGATTTCTATGAAGGACATGCCAGTAGGGCTTCCTGACCTTTCTCATGTTGGGGCCCCCAGGGTGGAGGAGGCAGGAGGGGCCGCAGCATGCAGGCGGGGAAGTTTTGCTTTCAAGAGGCAAGATGGAGTACAGGTCCTGGAATGTACCCTGCAGCTCTGCCTCTCACCAGCTGCGTGGCTGTGAGTGAATCACTGTGCCTCTGCCTCAGACTCCCTGCGTGTGAAAGGAGGTGCTAGGACAGGTCTCTCAGAGACAAGTCAGTATGGGTAAAGCACGGGGCCCAGTGTATAGCGTAGAGCAGTCTCCACACAACATGGTCTTGACTCCAGTGAAGATACCTAGGAATGTGGAGGAGAGTGTCACATAGGCCAGGCTGGCCACATTGGTACTGTCTCTCTACCCATCAGTAGCCATACGACTACTTAGGAGCATTCTCCCTCAGCTTCACTTCTCCCTGACCCTGCTAACTTGCACCCCTTGGGCTGTCTTGCTCCCAGAATACTGTACTGCCAAGGCGGTCACTGGGCCTTGCCGCGCAGCCTTCCCACGCTGGTACTTTAATACCGAGAAGAACTCCTGCGATAACTTCATCTACGGAGGGTGTCGGGGCAATAAGAACAGCTATCAGTCCAAGGAGGAATGCATGCAGCACTGCCTGGGTGAGTCAGCCAGACTTCTGAATCCACGAAACGCTGGCGGATGATGGGCTGTCCTCTGAGGACGCTCATCCAATCCCCATCCCCAAAACAAGGGCCTTTAAAGTGTGATTTGGAATTGGAACCCGCATCCATTGCTGGTGGGAATGCAAAATGGTGGAGCTGCTGTGGGAAGCAGTCTGGCGGTTCCTCAACAGGTTAAACACAGAACTACCATGTGACCCAGCAATTCCACTCCTAGGTATATACCCAGAGACCTGAAGGCAGCAGCACAAACAGACACAGGTACACCAGTGTTCATCGTAGCACTTGTCACGATAGCCAAGAGGTGGAAACAGCCCAAATGCCCATCCACAGCGGAGTGGATAAACCAAATGGGTACATACATACAGTGGAGTACTACTCAGCCGTGGGGAGAAATGAAGTCCTGATCCATGCGACAACATGGGTGGACCTTGAAGACTTTATTCTCGGTGAAATAAGTCAATCAAAGGACAAATATTGTATGATCTCACTTATATGAAATAACAAAAACAGGCAAATGTATACAGACCAGTTTATTAGTGGTAACCAGGGGCAAGAGTGGGAGCCATTGCTTAGGAAGCAGTGAGTTTCTGGAAAGCAGCCTGGGCCTCGAGGGCTGGTGGGGTGGAGTTGGAGAGGGGATGGCCGGTCTGAAATTCTGCAGCCAAGTGGAGGACAGGGAGCCGGGCAGCTGCCACAGTGGGTCACATTCCTTAGATGGAGCCCTGCCTGAAAAAAAAGCGCCTGAACTCACTAGTGGGGCAAATTTAGTGATGGGAAATTTGGCAACAACTATGGGTGATGGTTACTTGACATGATTAATGTAATGATATCACTAACTTGTACACCTAAAAAATGTTGAATTGGCAAGTAATGTGCTTCATATGTATATATGTACATAAAAAAAAAAAATAAATAAAAAAAAAAACCCGTTCCCGTTGAGTCTATTCCAACTCAGTGACCACATATGATAGAGTAGAACTGCCCCATAGGGTTTACAAGGAGCTGCTGCTGGATTCGAACTGCCGACCTTTGGGTTAGCAGCCAAGCTCTTAACCACTGGGCCACCAGGGCTTCATATGTATGTATGTATTTAATAATTTATTTTTGTTGTTGAGGATATACACAGCAGAACATCCACCAATTCAGCAGTTTCTACGTGTACAATTCAGTGGTATTGATTACGTTCTTGGAGTTGAACAACCATTCTCACCCTCCTTTTCCAGGCTGTTCCTCCCCCATTAACATAAACTCAACTGCCCCCTAAGGTTCCTGTCTAATCTTTCCAGTTGCTGTCCTCAGTTCGATCCCATGTAGGTAGATCTTAAAAAAGCACAATGCCCAAGGCAGACATTCTTTACTAGTTAAGTTAAACTGTTTGGTTTTAAGAAGACTTCAGGAGATATTTTTGGTTTAGGTTTAAAGATTATCTCAGGGCAGTAGTTTCAGGGGCTCGTCCAGCCTCCATGGCTCCAGAAATTCTGGAGCCTACGAGAATTTAAAATGCTGCTCTGCATTTTTCTCTTTTTGATCAGGATTCTTCTACAGAGCCTTTGATCAAAATGTTCAGTAATGGTAGCTGGGCACCATCTAGTTCTTCTGGTCTCATGGCCAAGGAGGCAGTTGCTCATGGAGGCAGTTAGCCACACATTCTATTTCCTCTTCCTGTTTCTGATTCTCCTTCCTCTGTTGCTTGTGTTATATACATTTTTACAACAATTTTAAAGAACTGGGATTTGGGCCCCCTCCTCACCATCCCAGCTCCCTAGAGGGGAAGGGGCAGGCTTTGGCTCTGGCTGTTGGGCATATGTGCCTTAAGCCTGTACCAGCGTGGCAAGGCCTTCAGGCCCTCAGAAGAGCTGGAAGAAGTCCTCAGACAGAGCTCCCCACGAAGGCCCCAAGGCTGTGGGAGCTCCTCAGTTGGTGGCACCCCTGCGGGGAGCAGGAGGACCAGGAACTGACTCAGAGTGTGTGTTCTCTTCCAGGCAAGCAGTCGTACCCAGTCCTGTCCCACAGCTCTAAAGGTAAGCAGCCTCTTGCCCTCCGCCTGCCGCCTGCTTCCCTGACTGAGCCCAACTTTGCTCAGCTGTGTGTTTGCGGGCTCACGCTGTCTTGCACACGTTCCTTCACTGTAAACAACTTTTTAGTAGAAAGTCATGTTTCTGCACGAGAATGGCCAGGCAGCTTGGAACATGTGGTGGATGGTCCGACCCAGCATCAGATGTACACAGATGTTATCTCACCGGGTCTGGGAGTGAGTCAGTAACTCACGAGGCAGTCTCCGCCTAGGCAGCCAGGGGTGACCAGGAACGCACTCCTTCCCATGGGCCTGTGGGGCTCTGCTGCTGTGGGTGTAAAGAGTAGGCCCTGGGTGATAGGAAGGAAGGAAGTCAGAGCCCTTGCTGTGTCCCGGGCAGTGTGAGTTTGGGGCCAGTGCTATTTCCCCAAGCAGCCTGGTGTGACAAGGAGGCTGGGTGTCCTCTCCTTCCTTTATTCCCGGGCCTGCTGGTGTTTGCACAAAGAACCTGCCACACTGGTTTGGCCTCTTTGAGCCTGCTTCCCTGGCCTGGGTGTCTGATCTGTTCAAGAAGGGGAGCAAAGCTGGAGCCTGGCTGGCCAGGCTTGGGCTAGAAAGCAGCCTGGGCCTCGAGGGCTGGTGGGGTGGAGTTGGAGAGGGGATGGCCGGTCTGAAATTCTTCAGTCGAGTGGAGAACAGGGAGCCGGGCAGCTGCCACAGCGGGTCGTGTTCCTTAGATGGAGCCCTGCCTGAAAAAAAAGCACCTAAACTCACCAGTGGGGCAACCACTATTACGTTTACCTAGACAATTACAGCCCCGAGGATCCCCTCCCGCCGCCGCTCCCAGTATGCCGTGGCCTCCACCCTTACCTCATTCCACAGGCAGCTACCTCAGCCGCCCCAGCCATCTGGAGGGTCACCTCTTTCTCTATTGCTGGGGTGCGTGCGTGCGTGCCTGAGTGCGTGCGTGCATGCATGCCTGCCTGCCTGCCCGCCCGCCCACACAAAACCTCAGTGTTTTATGTTTACACACACACCAAAGGCATGTAGTTTTTACACCCGCCTGTGTATGGAGCCCCTGGTGGCTCAGTGGTTAAGAGCTCGGCTGCTCACCAAAAGGTTGGCCGGTTCAAATCCACCAGGCCCTCCTTGGAAACCCTATGGGGCAGTTCCCCTCTGTCCTGTAGGGTTGCTGTGAGTCAGAACTGACTCGATGGCAGCGGGTTTGTTCGTTTGTTTTTTAATGGGTGCATCTTTTGGTTTGGGACTCCTGTACAGGCTGCCCCTGAGAGGTAGGGAAATACAGAATTTAAGTATTTTTTTGTTCAAAAAGAAGAAACACAAGCACCCACTCTTTGTGCACTTAACACAACACCTCTTTCCAAGAACCCCCTAAGGTAGGGGATCTCCCAGCAGTTCTCCCAACCCTTCTGGGTCAGGGTGGGAGGCGTCTGGCCCGAGGGCGGCTGGTGCTGACCCTGCGCCCACTCGGACCTCCGGGTCCTTGTGAGCTGCTGTGCTGCCCCGCTCTGCTGCAGCGCCCCCTCTGGCCGGTCCTGAGGCCTCTCTTCTCTCCCACAGTTGTGGTCCTGGCGGGGCTGTTCATGATGGTCCTGCTCCTCTGCCTGGGAGCCTCTGTGGTCTGCCTGGTCAGAGTGGCCCGGAGGAGCCAGGAGGACACCCTCCGCACCGTCTGGAGCTCCGAGGACGACAAGGAGCACCTGGTGAAGAACACGTACACCCTGTGAACACCCGTTGCCTCCCCTGTTGATAGAGAGTGCAGGGCAGCGGAGGGGAGACGGGGCAATTGCAGAACACTTGTGCGCATTTCTAAAATAGAGGACTGACTTGTGCTCGTGACACCCATAGGGCTTTGGGTCGTTTTGTTTCTCCAGAAGTAAGAAGGCCGCTTCTGCCATCGTGGGGCGGGTGTGCTTTGGAAATCCTCTGAGGGTAGGGCTTTGTGATTCACGTTGCAGACC
>NW_004444143.1:2769603-2771433 GCF_000243295.1 Trichechus manatus latirostris
TGTTTAACTTCTTAAAAATTCTGGCCACAACCCACTGAATTGAATTTTCTGACTCACTCTGTACTGGAACCCACACCTTGAAGCCCTGTTGACAGAGGGCACAAGAAGGTTGGAATAAAGATGCCATCTTGTCCAGGGAACGCTGAGACTGTCCATGAAATTGGATTGGCTTTGACCAAAATCACTTGGGCATTGTAAAAACGGCTTGGGGGCAGTGTCTGACCTCCTCCAACCCTACAAGGGGGAAGGAGAACCAAGATCAACAGCACAAGACTGACTCCCATGAGGCGGAGGCCAGACAAGCCTCCTCTCTCCGCCATCTTTACTAACTCCGACACCAACCCTCCCTCCTGCAGCACTCTCTGCTGGGTTTGAGAATTCATTGTAATGGCCATACAATTCAGAGACCATACTCACAATTATGGGGTTTATTAAGGAAGTAACAGTTACAGTTCAGGCTCCAGAACACTCAGGATACACAGCCCTTACATCATGATAGCCTCTCCCCAGCTGTGCTGGCAGGCACGCCTCTCCCTGGCCCTCAGTCTCTGCCCAAAGGCACTCAGCTTTCTCTCTCCGTGGGCCGGAAGTCCACCACGCTGTCTCCTGCTGTCTGGTCTCTCCTGCCACTGTTTCTCACCGTCTTCACGGTTACAGCTTGCTCTCTCTCAGTCTTCTGCTTCCAGGAGCTTCTCAGCGCAGGGATTCCAGGTCCAAAGGGCGTGCTCTCTGCTTCTGACCAGTCTTCCTTGCTGGTGGTAGTAGGATCCTCCTCTCTGCTCTGGAATTGGCTTTCTTTTAAGATAAAACTGACCAATCGCCTTGGGTCGGCTGCAGTTACCTTATCACACAATCACCTGGGTGGGAGTTACAAGACCATGGCTAGAAAGACCACACACGAGAGTAATTAATCCCCTGCGGGCCTTGTGCTTTTCATCTTTACTTGCATTCTGCAGTCTCCCTACCGTGAGGGGAGGAGTGGGGGGGACCCTGGTCAGGCCTTACGATGCCTTCACTGGACTTTACTCTCAAGCCTCCCCATGTCCCTGTGTTCAAATAGGGACAGAGCACCGCCCAGCTGGATTTGGCCTCCAGGCTCAGGTTCCATTCGGCTGCCTACCTGTGGGTGTGGTTCTCTGGACTTTGAAAGCCCCTTTCCTCCTCTCTCCCTTCCAAGCAAAGTAGTCCTGATGGCAGAGAAGATGGGCAACCCATGGGGTTAGGCAAGTGGCCTGGGGCCTCCACCTGCCTCAGTGACTCAGGAAGGTGGGCCCTCACTTATGGGGGTGTGTGTGGGGGTGCTGCACCAGCCTGCGGGTTACAGCGGCAGACATTGTTTAGGAGTCTCCTTGGAACAAAAGGACTTGGATTTCCTTCCCATGGCCCTTCCTAAAAATCCCATTAGGCCAGAAAAGACCATTTTGTGTACATTGGGAAAAAGTCTTTGATCCCTTAGGCTTAAAAATCTAATCCAGAAGCATGCTTAGCAAATACCTCATCTGCTCCTTTACTGTCTCCCTAACCCATGGTAGGTGTTGCTAACAGATTCTGACATTCTTTTAACTGATCCTTCCAGGCCTCAGCCCAGCACTCCAGGATTCATCAGTCAGCTCAGAGTTGGTAAAACCTTCTTAGCATCGGTCTTAGTTATCCAGTGTTGCTACAACGGAAATACCACAAGTGGATGGCTTTAACAAATAGAAGTTTATTCTCTCACAGTCTAGGAGGCTAGAAGTCCAAATTTAGGGCACCAGCTCCAGGGGAAGGCTTTCTCTGTTGGCTCTGGGAGAAGGTCCTTGTCATCAATCTTCCCCTGGTTTAGGAGCTTCT
>NW_004444143.1:2780137-2781037 GCF_000243295.1 Trichechus manatus latirostris
GTAGGCACAGGCATCTGCCTGCAGCAGGGGGACACACTCTGAGCAAGTCAGTGTCCAGGAGGAAGGCGTGTCCCTGTTCCCTAGAGCACGTAGGTGGCTGGGTTTTGCAGCTGGACTATGAGCACCTAATGCTGTTAGCTGAAAGGACTTGGGGGCACCTCTTATTCATGGGCCCCTATCGCAGGTGGCTAGGTGGCGTGGGTGGAGCCACCAGTCCTTAGGCCCCTGATGTGAGTAGGCAAAGACGTTAATGGGCAGAGCAGTGTTAAATGTCAAGAACCTACCACTTCACAGCTGAAACAGTTGAAGTTAGACTTCCGGTATATACCCTGTTGTACTGCAGTAATGAGGGCCTACACTGCTGAGATGGGCCCACACAAGTCTATGCAGGGGGAAAGGCACTCAAAGTCTGTGGATCCCTTATGCCTTTTTCTAGGCAAAGGAGCTGTGCCTACCCTGTGTTCCTGGCTTAGGGGAGCCGGCAGTTTATTTTTCCCTCTATTTGTTAATTTGTTCACTCCAAGGCTGGGAGAATGGCTTCAGGCATGTGACAGATCCTACTTCTGGCCCAGGGGACTTGGCAATTGCTCAAGCCGGTCCAGGACCCAGTGCACAGCAGGGAGCGGGGAGGTAAATGGTAGAGAGGTTTTTCCCTAAGCAGGGTTTTTTTTGATCTGCACAGTAGGCCGTACACAATTACTTATCTTTCACCAGATCCAGGGCTGCTTCTCACTGTTTCTGGGTGGCTGTGTGGACTCTTTGGCGTTGGTTCTCTCCCAGTGTGGAAAACGCACCTCCCGAGAACTACCGCTTGTCTGCCTCACCGCTCACCCCTGAGCTGATCAGGCCTGCAGGGCTCAGGCTGTCTCCAGGTCAGGTCTGGCAACTCCTTGCTGCTTC
>NW_004444143.1:2781415-2797834 GCF_000243295.1 Trichechus manatus latirostris
ATAAACTCACTGCCCCCTAAATTTCCCGTTAAATCTTTTGAGTCACTGTTGTCAGTTTAATCCCATATAGAAAGATCTTAAAAAAGCACAATGCTTAAGGCACATATTCTGTACTAGTTAAACTATTGTTTGGTTTTAAGAAGACTTCAGGGGCGAGTCCAGCCTCCCTGGCTCCAGAAAGCCTAGCATCCAGGAGAATTTCAAATTCTGTTTTTCATCTTCTCCCTTTTGATAAGGATTCTTCTGTGGAATCTTTGACCAAAATGTTCAGTAATGATAGCTGGGCACTACCCAGTTCTTCTGGTCTCATGGCAAAGGAGGCAGTTGTTCATGGAGGCAATTAGCCACACATTCCATTTCCTCCTCCTATTCCTGACTCCTTCTTCTGTTGCTCTAGGCCAGCAGAGACCAACTGTTGTGCCTGAGATGGCCACTTGCAAGCTTTTAAGACTCCAGGCACTATGCAATGAACTAGGAGATGGAACAGAAGCACTAAACACATTATTAGGCTAATTAACTGGGATGTCCTATGAAACCAGGACCCTAAACCTACAAACCAAGGAACCAAATCCCAGGAGGTGTTTGGTGGTATATAAGCAAACTCAACGTCTGCTCTATTTTTTTTTTTTTTTGGTCATTGTAAATATATCACACAACTTTTGCCAAGTCAACTTCTTATAGGTGTACAACTTATTGACAGCAATTACATTAATCAGTTGTGCACCCCTACCCTTAATGCCATTTTTCCATTGCCATAAACTGAAACTCAGTACTCCGTAAGCAATAACTCCCCCTCCCCACTCCCTCCCATCCCTGGTAACTACTAAGAAACTTTGGTGTCTATACATTTGCCTGTTCCTATTTTTTTATATAAGTGAAGTGATACAATATTTGTTCTTTTATGATTGACTTATTTTACCTTTTATAGGTTTTTAATATAGTATACTTATATGTTATGTTTCTGATGCAGAAGCTAGCACTGTATGACTTGCGTCTCGTGCTGAAATTTGTCCAGTTTGTTTCTTAGGGAAAACCATATGACCTCACCGGCTCCTGGCAGATTGACTACATTGGTTTTTGAACTCCTCTTGGGTATACCAATGGTGTCTCATCACTGTTGACATTTTTTTCAAGTTATTGAGTTGCTATTCCCATCTGGTCAGCTGACTCCAACCATGCCCTTTTGGCCCTTGAAACTAAACTGATCATGATTTTTGTTTTCTGAACTCTTTACATCCTAACAATGCTATGCTCTATTTTTTGCACAGGCTGCCTAACAATGGACCAGTAGCCAGGATATTCAATGGACATTCACTCCCTTTATCAACCTCAGGCTGCTGCCATCATTCAGAGGTGGAATGGACTTCTAAAAATTAAGCTCAAGAAATATTTCTCACTCTGCCTCCTACTGGTCCACACACTTTAGTAAGGCAGGCTGGTCGCTGACAGGCTGTCCCTAGAAAGAATTCACTCTAGGCTGCCTCCTGGGTAAAGTTCAGGACAAAAGGGGTGGAGGTTATATAAAACATTTTGAAATTTTGGGGGTCCACCCTCATCATTCCTGGATGTGATGCTTGTAACAGCAACCCCAGGCCTGCCTGAGTGGTATACCCTCCAGGTGGCAGGCTGGCCAAAAGGGGGCCTAGGGAATTTGAATTTAATTCTGGTTCAGCCACCTGGATTCTCTTGTTGGACTAACATGGTTGTGGATCATGAAGACAGTGACTACCTCGTTGAGTGCCCTGCTCAACAAGTCCCAATTACATTGGCCTACATGGACCAAAGTGGAAGGTGTAATGGGTCTTTGTAAATTTTGTAAAAATGTTCTTGTTCCACTCATATCTCACCCTTCCAAGAAAAGGTCTGGGTATGTAGAGGATGGCTGGAAAAGAAGTGAAACTAAAGCTGGGATGAAGTACACACTGATTCCATGGCCTTGGAGGGAGAGCAACAGCCCCAGCACCTGGGAAGGGAACACCTTACACCCCAGGAAGTCTAGACGGGCAATTAACGCCCTCTCTTTCCAGTAGATCCAGTGCTGCGGCCTGGCAAAACAGTCACAGTCTACCTGCATCAAGCAGCATCAGCAGCTGGCAATCTGACCCACTACCAAAAAACACTCCAGATGTGGCCAGTCCTGAACTGTGCCAGATGCCATCAGTGGCCGCTCCTGAATGTGGACCCCCCCCCCCCGAAAAAAAGGCATTTACAGACACAAGCACCAGCACAACTGTGTTTTAGTCTGGCTAATACAAAATCACATGCTTCTGTCACCCAAGTGGCCTTGGGCTACACCATGTATGTCAATTAAGGTGACAGCTGCTCACTGGCACTGCCCATGTGGCTTAACCAAACCAGTGCAATGATGTTCTAAATGAAGTTTAACAACAAATCCCTAGCTGGAGTACCCTGTACCTCTTCTGGTTATGTGTTTGCATGTGGGGAAGAGGGTCACAGGATGTGTCTTCACTGGGGATGAGGGTTGCTTTTTGGCCCTGTAATTGGCAGTGACATCAAAGATCAGCAGGTCAGTCTAAACTCCTTGTGAGGGTACTAATGGACGACAGGCTAGCCTTAGACTAGAAATAAGACCTACTGGTCCTGCCCTCCCACCTCCCACCCCCCAGGACTCTGCAGGGCATGGTGGAGGTCAGTACTGCAGGTTGGCCTTATTCTGCCACTTGGAGTTCTGTTGATAGTAGCCTTAATTAAATGCTATATAAGATAAATTGAACGGATTTGGTCCCAGCCTCTTTTGGTCAGATTAATCAGAGTGGCCGACAGAATGACATACTCGTCTGAAAATTCACCAGAAGCCAAGATGGTATAGGGCCAAGGGGCGGATTGTTGGGCAAGACAGTCCTCCCTATGGGTCTCAAACCCCTACACATCTTGCTGGACGTTCCAAGAAAACATGGCCCTGACAGCTCTTTGCTAAGGCTATTTCTCATGTTTGCAGCAAGAACCTTGAGGGATGAGGTAATGTGTCCCTCTGGGACCAAAAACAGGCTTGCTTACTTTACTATAAACAGTTCCCCCAAGCTCAGTGTTCCTCCTCTTGTAACACAACCCACTGCATGTGCAGCATCCACTTGGGCCTTCCACATTGCCCTTGTAACCAGCATATATGCTGATATTTACTTTGCTTGCTGTGAGTAATGAGGCCTTTTGTCTCTGACCCAGGAGGCTCCAGGCTTCTGCCAGCATTTTTGAAATAGCAACAGCCTAACTTATTAACTTGTAAGTAGAGTAAAATCAAATCCCAGAACCAACAGTCAGCTGAGTGGAGCCAAGCTTGGGCCTCCCCAGCTGGTTTGTTAGCCCCTTGGCAGCTCCCAAAGGGTGATCCATCAAGATTTTCTGATTATTAGTATCCCAGAAGGTCAAGGGCCCAAGCAAGATTGGTTGTGGTCAAAGGCCAGTAGAGTGTATTTATTTTATCAGAAAGGAAACTGAGTCCCTGCCCACTGGGTGCTTAAGGTCATCAGCTCCCGGGATGTGGTCAAATTCAAAGAAAACATTCCAGAACAAAGATTATGGTGTTTAAAGTACCGGTACTTTGTTTATGGAAATTTCAGGAAAGAGGTTAAGTTAGGCTTTGCAGCACTAGCTTTTCCAGTCAACCATGTCAGTCCTCAAATGTGTAGGAACATGAGACCCCCAAGGAGAACTGTGAATCTCAACAGTCCACTCTTCAGTTCTATGCCATTTTGACTTCCCTGTCCACTAAAATTGGCTTCCAGAAGTATCTTCCTAAACTGCAGTGATTAAGTAAAAAAAGTTAGGGTTGGAGTAACCACTGAAGAATGTCTGCTGATAAAATGTTAGAGAAAGGGTAAGCTGACCTAGTAGTGAATAATATCAGTATTGCTGCAGGCCAGCTGGGAACACAAGTCCCTTTTTCCTACAAGGCAGAAGACGCTTGTTTATTCCCTTTAGACTAAGTCATTTTAGGCAAAAATAATCAAGAAACAACTACGAGAGGATGGTGGCTCGTAGACGCAAAGGCCAGATCAACAGAGGGGAATTCTACTCCGTTGACAGGTCAATCAGGAGTGGCCAGGGGCAAGCAGGGCCTGAGGAGAAGAATAAACATAAGCTACTGTCCCTGCTTCTGTTAGCCATGTTGGGTGAGGACTGAATGGCAGGGACCTAATATTTTCTGGAGAGTAGAGAGGGATGGACATGCTCTTGTCCTTGGACCTCACACCTATGTGTTCCATCCAAGCATTTCTGTATCCACCTTCTCAGCTTTAATCTAGCCTCCATTTGTAAACCTGTGTTAAGCAGAGCCATCATATAGGGAGCCACCAATAGGGAGTTGTGATGGAAGCAGGCTCCCACGTCCATTTCCCCATCTTTCTTTCAGTAATAGAATTCCCCCATGTTTTAGCTGGACATGTGGTTGCCCAGTTAGGAACTACATTTCTCAGCCTCTCTTGCAACTAGATGTGATCATTTGTCTGAATCCTGGTCAACAGGATGTGGATGGAAGGGACGTGTGCTGTGTCCAGGTCAGGACCTTAAAAAGAAGCTGTGTACCCTGATACCAAAGCCAGGCAAAGACACCACTAAAATGGAAGATTACAGACCAATATCCTTCATGAACATTGACACAAAAATTCTAGCCAATAGAATCCAACAGCATATCAAAAAAATAATACATCATGACCAAGTGGGATTCATACCAGGTATGCAAGGATGTTCAACATTGGAAAATCAAAGTAATCCACCAATAAATAAAGGAAAAGAATCACATGATCATCTCAATCAATGCAGAAAAGGCCTTTGATAAAAGTCCAACACCCATTCCTAATAAAAACTCTCACCAAAATAGGAATAGAAGGGAAATTCCTCAACATAATTAAGAGCGTATACACAAAACTAACAACCAGTATTATTCTCAATGGAGAGAGAGTGAAAGCATTCCCCCTGAGAACGAGAGAACCCGACAAGAATGCCCTTTATCACCACTCTTATTCAACATTGTGCTGGAAGTCCTAGCTAGAGCAATAAGACAAGAAAGGGAAATAAAGCGTATCTAAATTGGTAAGGAAGAAGTAAAACTATCCCTATTCACAGATAATATGATCCTATACATAGAAAATCCACAAGAAAGCTACTGGAACTAACAGAAGGATTCAGGAAAGTGGCAGGGTACAAGACCAATATACAAAAATCATTCAGATTGCTCTACACAAACAAAGAGAACTCTGAAAAGGAAATCAGGAAAACAATACCATTTACAATAGCCCCCCAAAACATAAAATACTTAGGAATAAACCTAACTAGGGATTAAAAGACCTATACAAAGAAAACTACAAAACACTACTGCAAGAAACCAGAAGAGACCTTCATAAATGGAAAAACATACCATGCTCATGAATCAGAAGACTTAACATTGTGAAAATGTCAGTACTACCCAAAGCAATCTATAGATACAATGCAATCTCGATCCAAATCCCAACAACATTATTTAACGAGATGGAAAAACCAATCATCAGCTTTATATGGAAAGGAAAGATCCCCCAGATAAGTAAAACATTACTGAAAAAGAACAAAGTAGGAGGCCTCACACTACCCAATCTCAGAACCTACTATACGGTTACAGTAGTCAAAACAGGCTGATACTGGTACAATGATAGGCACCTAGACCAATGGAACAGAATTGAGAACCCGGAAATAAATCCACCCACCTGTAGACACCTGATCTTTGACAAAGGGTGAAAGTCCATTAAATGGGGAAGAGATAGTCTCTTCAATAAATGGTGCTGGCAAAACTTCATATGCATTTGCAGAAAAATGAAACAGGATCCATACCTCACCTGATACACAAAAACTAACTCAAAATGGATAAAAAACCTAGAACTATAAAGTTTATGAAAGAAAACATAGGAATAATGCTAGGGGCCCTAATTTATGGCATAAATAGAATATCAAGCATAACTAAAAATATACAAACTCCAAAAGATAAACTAGATAACTGGGATCTCCTAAAAATTAAATACTTATGCTCATCAAAAAGACTTTTCCAAGAGAGTAAAAGGAAAACCTACAGAGTGGGAAAAAAATATTTGGCAGTGACGTATCTGATAAAGGTTTAATCTCTAAAATATACAGAAAACTTCACCAACTCAACAATAAAAAGACAAGCAACCCAATCACAAAATGAGCAAAGAACATGGACAGACACTTCATCAAAGAGGGCATTTGGGTGGCCCACAAATGAAAAGACGCTCACAATCACTAGCCATTAGATGCAATCAAAACCACGGTGAGATACCATCTCACTCCTGCAAGAATGGCACTGATCAAATATTCAGAAAACAAACGCTGGCAAGGTTGTGGGGAGATTGGAACTCTCATACAGTGCCGGTGGGAATGTAAAATGGTACAACCACCATGGAAAATGATATGGTGCTTCCTTAAAAAGCTAGAAATAGAAAACTATATGATCCAGCAATCCCACTCCTAGGAATATTGTGGGGATATATGCCATTTAAACATGGCTACACTATTGACAACTTCAGCCCCTCAAAGGCCTCTATGCTGCACAGGACATGTTGAGACTTGTCAGCGATGAGGAGGAGATTAGGTACGACTTGTTTTCCCAAACATATTGTCCCATTACTGATTGGCTTGTTTACCTGAATTCCTTCTCCCTTGCCCGAAACTTATTGTTACTCACCCAAAGCCCATTGTTCTGTTATTTGCTTCACTGCTTGCTGTATTGACTATAAATAAACTCCTGGGACTGAAGCCGGGGTCGACTCCTCAGAGTGACCCTCCTGGCCCCACTTCTCTGTAAGAGTTGTGTTTGGTTACTGTCTCTGCCATCCCAACAACCGTCGCCGCTGTGACAGAATATATCCTAGAGAAATAAGAGCCATCACACAAATAGACATACACACCCATATTCATTGCAGCTCTATTCACAATAGCAAAAAGATGGAAACAACCTAAGAGCCCATCAACAGATGAATGGATAAGCAAATTATGGTACATACACACAATGGAATACTACACAATGATAAAAACCAATGATGAATCCGCGAAGTATCTTACAACATGGATGAATCTGGAGCACATTATGCTGAGTGAAATAAGTGAATCACAAAAGGACAAATACTGTATGATACCACTACTATAAAAACTCAAGGTGTACACACAGAAAAAAACAATCTTTGATGATTACGAGGCAGGGGAGGGGAACTCACTAGATAGTAAACAAGTGTTAAATTTGGTGAAGGGAAAAACAGACAACAATATAGGAGACATCGGCACAACCTGACCATGGTAAAGGAAGACACTTAGACTAACACAAGAAGGAAAAAAAAGAAGGCAACCGCAGTAAATACTATAGCCTTGTACTGGTACAGTAGCATACACAACCCTACAATAACATAAAAACAAATAATAACTTACAAGCAGATACATAGGCAGATATGTACGCTGAACAGGAGGAGGAGGGTGTAGAGGAGTCTACCTACGTACATATGTAGGTTAGGCTATGGATATTTTTAATACATATTTGTATGTACAGCATGTACATTCAGATATAATAGAAGATAAAAGGGGCACAGTCAGAAACTTCCTAGACACATCCAAACACCTCGACGGACCGAGTTACTGGGCTGAGGGCTGGGGACCATGGTCTCAGGGGACATCTAGGTCAATTGGCATAACATAGTTCATAAAGAAAATGTTCTGCATCCTACTTTGGTGAGTAGCGTCTGGGGTCTTAAAAGCTTGCAAGCAGCCATCTAAGATACATCTATTGGTCCCATCCCGTCTGGAGCAAAGACAAATGAAGAAAACTAAAGACACACAGAAAATATGAGTACAAAGATTAATGGACCACATGAACCACAGCCGCCACCAGCCTGAGCCCAAAAGAACGAGATGGTGCCTGGCTACCACCCCGCTCTGACAGGGATCACAATAGAGGGTTCTGGACAGAGCAGGAGAAAAATGTAGAACAAAATTCAAATTCACAGAAAAGACAAGACTTACTGGTCTGACAGAGACGGAAGGGAATCCCTGAGACTATGACCCCTGGAAACCCTCCTAAAAGCCACTCCCAAACTTCACCTTTCAACCAGAGATTAGACAGGCCTATAAAACAATAACATACAGGAAGAAAGTGCTTCTTAGAGCAATCAAGTATACGAGATCAAATGGGCAACACTTGTCCAAAAGCAAAGACGAGAAGGCAGGAAGGGACAGGAAAACTGGACAAACGGAAACAGGGAACCCGGGGTGGAAAGGGGGAGAGTACCGACACATTGCGGGAATTGCAACCAATGTCACGTAAAAATTTGTGTATGAATTTTTGAATGAGAAACTAATTTGCCCTGCATGTTGTTGTTGTTAGGTGCCGTCAGGTTGGCTCCAACTCATAGCGACCCCATGTACAACAGAAGGAAACCCTGCCCGGTCCTGCGCCATCCTCACAATTGTTGCTATGCTTGAGCCCATTGTTGGAGCCATTGTGTCAATCCATCTCGTTGAAGGTCTTCCTCTTTTTCACTGACTCTCTGCTTTACCAAGCATGATGTCCTTCTCCAAGGACTGATCCCTCCTGACACCATGTCCAAAGTATGTGAGACGTAGTCTCACCATCCTTGCTTCTAAGGACCATTCTCATTGAACTTCTTCCAAGGCAGATTTGTTCCTTCTTCTGGAAGTTCATGGTATATTCAACATTCTTCGCCAACACCACAATTCAAAGGCATCAGTTCTTCTTCAGTCTTCCTGATTCATGGTCCAGCTTTCACTTGCACATGAGGCAGCTGAGAACACCATGACTTGGGTCAGGCGCACCTTAGTCCTCACAGTGACATCTTTGCTTTTTAATATTTTAAAGAGGTCTTTTGCAGCAGATTTGCCCAATGCAATAGGTCGTTTGATTTCTTGACTGCTGCATAGATATTACTTATTCCCTTTTCCTGCTATATTTCTCTCCTTAGTACTTACCATTTTTTAAAAAAAGTTTTTATTGCGGTGTAAGTTATATGATATTCACCCATTTTAAGTGTACAATGATTTTTAATAATTTTACCAAGTAGCGCAACCATCACCGTAAATTAGCTTTAGAACATTTTCAGCCCCCTAATAAGATCCCTCCTGCCCATTTTGCAGTTAATCCCCATTTCCACTTCCAGCCCCTGGCAACCACTAATCTAGTTCTCTATCAGTTTGTCTTTCCTGGACATTTCATATACATGGAATCACACACTATGTTGTCCCTTGTGTCTGGCTTCTGTTACCTAGCATAATATGTTTGAGGTTCATCCATGATGTAGCTTGAATCAGGAGTTCATTCCTTTTTTATTGCTGAGTAGTATTCCACTGTATGGATATACTGCTACATTTTGTCCTTTAGTTTGGCGGTATTTACTTTCTTTCTAGCGTTTCGTTTTTCCCTAACATACTATATATTTTATCCTGTTTATGGCTTATCTCCCCCACCAGAATGCCACTTCCATGAGGCTGGCACTTCAGAGGCATAACGAGGTGGGGGCATAAGTCCAGGGGGGCGCCAGACGAGGTGCAGAATGACATTCTGAGGCACCACAAATATGAAAGGCTCCTGACTGAGGCAGCTGGACAGAAGTGGGGGGGGAAGGCGTTTCTGCCGATGCGTCGCTGCTATCAACGTCTATTCATCTTGAAATTGGAGGTGGGGGTAACTTAGAGATTGCCCCTGGGTGCTTGTTACCCTCGCTATGCCCCTGTGGCACTTTCGTGTTTTGTTCACTTCAGTAGCCCAGATTCATCAGGTTGGTTCCAAGTTCATGCCCCTAGATCTGTGCCAGGCCCGCAGTAGGTACTCAGTAAGTCTGTGCTGAAGGAATGAATGACGCTTCACATAACTTCCGGTTATGGTAAGTGCTGTGACCGACATACAGCCGCGGAAGCGGATGGAGTGGTGGGGACTCCCTGAGGAGGGCCACCTGAGCGGAGGGGTACCTGAGTGAAGCGAAGATGTGAATGGCGTTACAGCATCGTCCCCAGGCCTCAGCCCTTGCCTGCCACTCCCTGCAGGTACGGACAGCCTAGCTGCTGGTGTGACACACCAGGACACCTATCCCACAGCCGCGGGAGCAGTAGCGCAGGCGCCCAGCTCTTCCCGTCTGACCCGGACCCAGCGCACTGTGGGGAGGGAGGGCTGGTTCGGCTGGCTGCCCCTTCTGCTGACAGCCCCCCCAGGTTGAGACGAGGGGACAGGCTGAGTCTTAGACTCTTATTTGAACCCCAGTTCTAGTCTATTCATGCTGTTTGAACCTCAGTTAACCTAACTGCTTGGTCCCTCAGTTTCCACATCTGCAAAATAGGGATAGTAACAATAAAAAAAAAAGCCCGTTGCCGTCAAGTCAATTCCGACTCCTAGCGACCCTATAGTTCGGAGTAGAACTGCTCCATAGGGTTTCCAAGGAGCAGCTGGGGAATTCGAACTGCCGACCTTTTGGGTAGCAGCCGAGCTCTTAACCACTGCGCCACGAGGGCTCCATAGTAACAATACTCACCTTTTATTATGATGATTTTAAAAATTATTTTAGAAAGCAGTTACTCTGTGCTAGGTGTTCTAAGGAACGAGTCCATCCGAGCCTCACATTAGCCCCATGTGGTACCTATCATCATTCCACTTTACACATCAGGAAACTGAGGCACAGAGGGGTGCAGCAACTTCCCCAAGGTCACCTATCCGCTAAGAGATACAGCTGGGCTTCAGATTCAGCAGGCTGGCCAAGTCCACGCTCTTTACCCCTCCAAACTCGGCTGCTCACCAAGCCTGAGGGTTTGTTACAGTGAATATACACGAAGCCCTAAACGGGGAGCCTGGCAGGCAGCAAGCAGTCAGCATACAGTGAGTACTATGACTAGGGTACACAGGACACGGGGCCCTCCCCTCCCTCTCAGTGCATCGGACCCTTTTGGGGGAAACTGATGACAGCTCTAGCCCCTCTCCCCAGAAATCTGCAGTTCCCCTCACACCTTGTCCTTTACGACCCTACCCACGGAGCCCCCTTCACCGGCCAAAGCTCATAGGGGAAGCAGTCTACTGCCTACCCTCCCTCCGGAGAGAGGAAAAGTTGCTGAGGCGGGGCGGTGAGTCAGGGCTCAGGACTTGGGACAAAGGCTGGGGTGGAGCTCCTCAGAATTCCTAGGGCGGGTAGGTCCCGCAGCCCCACCCTGTGCGGGCTCCAGCATTGCCCAGGCCCTCCTGGCCCTCTGGGGACACTTTTCTCTCCCCACCATGGAGTTCGATCTGTCCGCAGGTGCGCTCCTGGGGGGGGGGGGCGGTAAAGGGGCTTGAGTTGCAGGGGGCCAGACTCAGGCACAGGGGCTGCCACCGAGGGCCGCTCCCTGCCGCCTGCAGCAAACCCCCCCCCCAAACTTCTCTTTTTGCTGCAGCCCTGGAGTCCACTTCCAAGAAACCCGACGGGGCAGGCCAGGGGGAGAAACCCAAACACAGTCCCCACAACGTGCACGGCCCATCAATGGCAGGAGCAGCTGCTAATCCCAGGGTGAGTCAGCACCTGATCGGGCACATGCGCGGGGTGGAGGCGCGGGCCTGCCTTGGGGGGCCTGAGTAGGGGGGCCCAAGCCTCACTGCAGCCCCCCCACCAGCACGACCACGGCAGCTCTTCTGACTCCAGCAGCAGCAGCAGCAGCTCCAGCGACTCAGACACGGAAGGGAAGGTAAGGCGCGCCCCTCCCAAGCGTGTGCCGTGCGCCCAAGTGAGGGCTGGGGTCCCCGGGCTGGGGCGGTACGCGGGCTCCGCCCACGTCCAGCCCGGCACCTGGGCGCTTCGCAGGAGGACCCATGTCTCTCCTTCTCTCCCTCGCTGTCTCTGGCGGCAGCTCCATGCCACGGGGTCACACCTGCAGGCAAGTGCCCCAGGCCAGGCCAAGAAGCCCAAGGTGAAGAAGAAGAAGGAGGAGAAGGGGAAGAAGGCGGAGAAGGGGAAGAAGGCGGAGAAGAAAAAGAAGGGCAAGGACGCCCCTCACTGACTGTGCCTGGGAGGGTGCTCATTAAACCGTCCTGCTTCTGGGTGACAGCGCTGTGCTGGGTTCCTGCCCCGCCCCGTCCCCGCTCAGTCGCAGGCTGGCCCTGTCCCCTGCCGGGAGGCCGGCCTTCTGCCCAGCAGGCGTAGGGCCAAGGAGAGGCTGTCACGCGAGTGCCCAACAGGGTTTATTGTTTCGGTAACGGCGGCCGCTCTCCGGACCGCGGCTGTGCAGCGGAGATCTCAGCACCTTGGCGAGAGGGGAAGGGGGAGGCCCGCCGGCCGCACCGTGAGGCCTGCGGCTGGCGCGCGGACACGAGATGAGTTGCAGCGGCACACGGTGGCCGCCAGGGGCTGCGGCGGGGAGGTTTCCCGGTGGTCGGAGCGGCCCTCACCGCACCAGGCGGAAGGTGAGCCAGTACATGAGCAGAGGCTGCGCGGTGGCCACCGCCATGGTCAGGTACATGCGCAGCTGGTTCCGCGCGCCGCGCACCGGGACTCCTTCCGCCGCCGCCTCCGCCAGGATCTTCAGACGCAGGGTCCGGATCTGGGGTGGGGGTGGGGAGACAGGTCAAGGGATAGGCCAGCCCTTGAGCCCTCTCGGCCTCGGCCAGCGACCTGGGCCTGCTTCTCGCCTCTGCCCGTGAGTTACTGGGCAGCCCGGGTCAAGTCCCTGCCCCTCTGCAGCCTCCAGTTTCCCTGTGGTCCCCAGAGGCGGCTGGAGACAAGGCCTCCGCCCTCTGTGGCCTCGGTTTCTTATCGGTCCAGGGGACAGCTGGGCACAAGGCTCGGTTCCTCGGGGGCTTGTTTCGCCCAAATCCTCTAAGAGAGAGTGAGGACTTACTCCTCGCCAGGCCCTGTGAGCAGACCCTCCTATGAGGGTGCCAAGGTCAACGGCAGGCAAGGACCATAAACCAGTGAGGTGGGGAACTTCACTGTGGACCCTGCCTGAGGGGGGTGGGGAGCGTCGCTGCTGCCGCCACGCTGCAGATGGCTTCCATGCTGGACAGGTGATGATTGCCAAGGCAAGCCAGAAGGGCTACTTTAACTTGGAAATGCTGACACCTAAGGCAGTTTGTCTGAGGGCCCGAGTCAGCCCACCAGCCACCCGTTTCTGCCCTCTACTTCTCACCCACGCTCGCACGGAACCCTCCCAGTACTGAGGGGCAATTACCATCATGCCCATTTTACAAAAGGGGAAACTGAGTCTTGAAGAGGGAAGTGATCTGCCCCGGATCCAGCAAAGCTGCCGTCAGGCTCAGGGCCTCTCTCAGGAAGGGCGCTCAGAGAACCTGCTGCAGGGGTGCGGAGCCTCCTTCCTCCTACCGGAAAGTCTGGCAGGAACTCTTGCCATGTAAAGAGGGAGGGGCCCTGCTGGCTGGGTACCCCCTGCCTCTGCACCCTAACTAGCTTCTTCCCTCCTTCAGGCCCCAGCTTGGACACATCCTCTTGCAGGAAGCCCTCCCCAGGGCTCCTCAGTTTGGCAATGAGGCTCTGGTCTAAACTCCCCGTGTGAAACCCTTAGCTCAGGTCCCTGCCCAGGCCTCTGCCCTCAGCCTCACCCCCACCCCCAGGCCCCCAGCTCACCATGAACACAAAGATGGACGCACAGCACCAGCCCAGCACCAGGTAGTAGCCCATCTTCCCGAAGAGCAAGCCCGTGAGGACCCCGCCGATCATCCTGGTTGGGGAGAGGGTCTGAGGACGAGGCCCCGGGCCAGAGCAGGCTGGCAGGGAGGACCGGGAGCACTCACCCGACATATTTGTAGCCCAAGAAGGCCACCAGGTCAATGGTGGTGAGGTCAGTGTTGATGGTGACCAGGTAGAGGCTGAGCAGGATGGCCAGCACCTCCAGTGTCAGCCAGGCCAATGCTGAGCTGGCCTGCAGCCCAAGGAGGTCAGGGGAGAACCTGCGGGCACCCACGCTCTGTCACCCAGCAGGCCAGCTCAGACCCCCCGCAAGCACCCTCCTGGGCCCAGCTCTGTGGGGCTGGAGACCCAGCAGTGATGAACATGGCCTGGGGCCCTTTTCTCACCCAAATCCCAGTACAGGAGGTGAAGCAGACCTGTCCTACCGACAGCCCAGAGTGATCAGGGTGGAAATAAGGCTGGCACAGGTGGGTTGGTGGGGTGGTCAGGCTGGGACTGGATAGGCGGAGGTGGAGTGGTGGAGAGGGAGCTGGGAAGGGGGAGGCGTAGGCGGAGTGGTGGGGGGAGGGGAGGCCGGGACAGGGGAGTTGGGGGGCAGGGAAGTCAGGCTCGGGTAGGAAAGCTCTGGGGGTATGGGAGCCCAGAGAGGCACCTGACTCAATCTGGGGGGCACACGGAAAGGTCAGAGTTGGCTTGCCAGAGGACGGGACACCTGAGCTGAGGCTGAGGGAACAGGGCGCTGGTCAGGGCAGAGGGCCCTTGTCTGTCTTGGTCCGTGATAGACCCCCTGAGCCTCAACAATTAACTGAGTACTTCTAATGACGTTTGTTTTCCGTGCCCCAAAGAAAGTGGCCAGGGGACTCTGAGTGAGAAGTAGGGGGCCTGACCTAGTCTCAGGGGAGCAGAAAGGCTTCCCTGAGGTGTGACATTGCAGAGGAGACATCATGAATGGGCAGGGCTCAGCAGGTGATGGAGGGGAGCAGAGGGAACACTCCTGAGCAGAGGGAACTGGGTGTGCAAAGGCCCTGGGGCGGCAGAGCCGGGCCCTCCTCAGACATGGGAAGGACCAGGGTGGCTGAAGCAGAGTGGACGGGGGAGGGGGCTGCACAGGTGGCCGTGCCAGGCTAAGGAGCTGGGCCTTGAACCAGGACGGGGAGCTGTGGACAGCTTCTAAGCAGGACAGGACGAGGCCAGGCCGGCATGGCAGACAAGCTCTTCCTGGCTGTTGCTGGAATGGGGGCAGGGGAGGTGAGTGGGCAGCTAGTCAGGAGAGGACGGATGAGACGGATCTGCTGGTGGAGGCCAAGAGGAAGGGCTGATGTGGCAGGTGACCCAGCACAGGGCGGGGCGATGTGCTGCACGTGGAAGGGAGGGGAGAGGGTGATGCCCACTGGGAGGATGATGGGGCTGTTCTGAGACGGGGGAACCAAGAGGCCTTCCTGACTGCCCCTCAGCCACCAAGCTCCACCTGCTCCAGGCCTCTTACCTGTCCTGGGTCCCCAGGGCGAGGCCTGCCACCAGGACGTACGTGATGAAAGCCATAGCTGTGGGAGGCAGACAGAGAACAAAACACCATCCTGGGGCCTCCAGGCACCCAAACCTCTGTCCCAACCTCCCCACCCAGAGGGAGAAGGGTGCCGGGGACTGGGGGTGGAGATAAGGGTGCATGGGGTGAAACCTGGAATGTAGAGGTCAGGAGCGTTGATGTCAAAGCGGGGGGCCACTGGTGTGTCCTGCTGGTACTGCACCTCCCAGTCCTGCAGGGATAGTGGGGGGCAGGCAGGACCCCCAGAGCTGGGCTCCTCCTCCCCTGCTTACAGGCCCTCCCTTGGAGCAAAGCTACTCACCCCAAGGCTGTGTTCCCCTTCAGCCCCTACCCCCTGCCCTCCCTCAGGAACAGGGTGGTGCTGACCTGGTGCATGTAGGGGAAGACGAGCAGGCCCAGCTTTTTGCCCACATACATGGTGTCCACAGCAAAGTAATACTTGAGCTTGCTGATGGGGAAGAAGCGGTCGATCTGGGGGGGCGGACCCAGGTCTCCTCAATCCAAAAGTTACCAGCACTGGGCCCTGCCCACTGGGTTCCAAGCCCCACTTCCCTTTTCTCTCTCTTGCTTCCAGCCTAAGGCTGCGTGGCCTCCTGCTTCAGCCCCTTCCCTGCGGCCCCAGCCCACTCACGTTCTTATCCACCAGCTCCTTGCCCTGGGCAGCCAGGCTGCTCCCATAGGCCATGGCCATGTTGGACACGGGATCGGCCAGGAAGGCCGCCTGGGGCGAAGTGGAGGCTGCAGAGTAGCCCAGGCCGCTGGGTGCCCGTGGGGCCCCGTAGCCCCGACTCTGAGCCGAACTCGTGTCATCGAAAAGCTGGTGGGGGTCAGCCATGCCCGGCTGGGACACAGGGATCCTCCTCTTCGAGGCTGCAGAGGAAGAGGGGTGGGGGGCCTCATTCATTCTGCTGGAGCACCCCCTCCCGCTCCGGCCGCAGTAGAGGCAGCTGTTAGCATCACCAGGCACTGGTTTTGGAGTCAGACGGGCCATCACGTGTGGGCTCTGCCTGCCATCCACCATCCAAAGAACATGATGGTGACAATGATGACCGACAATGAGGATGCTGACAGCCCTATTCACTGGGACCTACAGATGCCACTTTAAGGACTAAGGTGGCCCGAGCCACGGTGTTTTCAGTTGCCTCATATGCATGCAAAAGCTGGACAATGAATAAGGAAGACCGACGAAGAACTGACGCCTATGAATTGTGG
>NW_004444143.1:2798064-2801841 GCF_000243295.1 Trichechus manatus latirostris
GTTTTGTTCTGTTGTACACAGGGTCACTATGAGTGGGAACTGACTCGAAGGCACCTAACAACATCATGTTGGGGAGGGGTTGGATTGCAGAGTCACCAAGGAAAGCCTTACTGAAGTCTCTTTTGAGTAAGGACCTCAGGATGAGAAAACAAGCCATGCAAGTATATGGAGAAAGTGCAAAGGTCCTGAGGCAGGAATGGGATTTGAACTAGCCCCTGCTCCTAACCAATAAGCAATGTTGCTGCAGCAAATACTTGCTGAGGTTCTCCTGTGCACCCGACCCCATTCTGGGCACAGGGTGGAAAGCTCACAGGGAGATGGGGAGAGGAATCCAATGATCTGGGCATGGCCTTCTCTGTCTGCACCTCAATGTTCTCCTTTGTAGAATGGAATTACCTGCCCTGCAGGGCTGCAGTGAGGCGAAGTGCATCATGCTCATAAGCTGTGTAGCCGTGGCCTGGCACACCAAAGCGGTCCATCCATGCCACCTCTTATCAATTACCAGCCCCCAACGCTTCCTCTCAATTATTTGTAGTCTGAAAAGACCCAGGTCTCCTCAATCCAAAAGCACCCAGCACCGGACCCTGCCCACTCATCCCCAAGCCCCACTTCCCTTGTCCCTCTCCCACTTCTGGCCAGAAGGGCAGGATTCCAGAAAGCTTCGGTGAAAGTCCTCCCTCCCTTTCGTCCCCCCAAGAACCAAAAAGAACAGTTGCCGTCGAGTCCATTACGACTCATGGTGGTGTCATGCGTGTCAGAGTAGAACTGTGCTCCATAGGGTTTCCATGGCCGTGACCTTTCAGAAGCAGATCACCAGGCCTTTCTTCTGAGGCACCTCAGGGTGGATTCCAACTGCCAGCCTCTTGGTTAGTAGGCCAGCACTTAACTGTTTGCGTTATTCAGGGACACCCAGTCACCCCCTCAATCCTCGGTGATTCTGGCTTCTGCTCTCACCCAGCCTCCAAAACACCTCTCAACGCAACTAAGGCCTAGGCCGTTGTTCCATCCTCGTCTGGCTCAACCCCTCAGCAGCATTTGATGCCATTGCCCCAGATGCCAATTTCCCAACCTCTGTCCTCTTGGCTTCCGCGACACTGCACGGATCTGTTTCTCTTCCCTACCTGAGCCCCACAAACATTCACTGAGCGCCTCTGTGTGTCAGGCTCTGCTGCAGGCACTGAGAATACAGCAAGGAAGGAAAAGACAAAACTCCTGCCTTCAAAGAGCTGATGGTCTCCTGATCACTCCCTCTCAAGCATTATTTATTTTCACCTCTCGAAATGTGTTAGCCAATCTGCCATCCTTAGCCCTTCTGCCTTTCACCTAGAGCAGCCTCACCCACATCTACAGCTTTCACAGCCATGGTGTGCCTGGGGCTCCTGAGCCCTGTCTCCAGCTGCCGCTTCTCTCATGGGTCAACTGCCTCTGAATGCCCCTGGGCCCTCACCTCAGATCCAAGCCCCTGATTCTGTCTGACATCCAGTCAATCACAGTGGCTAGTTCTCACCCACTTTACCATAACCTTACCCTCCCCTCTCACACTGCGTCATCCTGCACCTGACTTAAATGTCCTCCTACCTGGTCCCCCTGCCCATTCTTAGATCCAGCAACCCTCTCTCCAAATGACAGGTCTTCGTAAGTCACTCTTCTGCCTAAGATCAGTGCCCACTGTGCTGAGGATAAAATCCAAATGCCTACTAGGCCCTGCCCGACCCAGCCCTGCCAACCACCCCTGCCTCCTACCTCCCCCCAGGGCTCATCGTGCCCCAGCCACACTGGCCTCCTCTGGGCCCTGATCCTGCCAGGCTCCTCACCCCCACAAGGCCTTTAACATGCAGTGCTATCACCTTCGAACATGTTCCTTCCATTAGCACCCGCCAATACAGCACTCTGAGCTCCGCTCAACTGTCCCTTCGCAGACAGGCCTGCCTCACTCCTCAAGGTAAAGCACTAGCTCCACCTTGTTCTCTCTCATAATATCCACTAGTTTTGTTTTTTTATTTTTCTGTCCTGAGCACTCAGCACAACTTCTAAATATACATTCGTCTACTTGACACAGGCCTCCAATGCCTTTCCCTCCCACCACAAAGCCCCTTCTCCTGGCTAATTCTTCATCATTACATATACCTCTTCTAGAAAGCTTTACTGACACCCCCAAGCTAGGTCCTGTGCCTCCTCTGGGCTCCCTCAGCACCCCACCCCAGCCCAGACTCCCCCTCTTGCGCCTCCCCAATCCCGGCCCAATCCCTTAGCCTGTTTCCTGGTCCTGGCCCAGCCCGACCCCTCCGTCTGTGCTTCCCTCATCACAGCTCCACCACTCTGGACTGGCAGTTCCATACAAATACAAAGCAGAGCTGTGGGCGAACTGCTGCGACCCCCACACAGGGCGGGCCAGGCTTCTTACTAATGGCTGAAAGGAGGAAGGAGCACATCACACCTTTCTGGTCAACAGACAGGGCTCCTCAAGCCCCGGTCACATCTTAGATTATTCCCTCTGCAGCCCTTCTCACTCCCCAAATTATCTTGCCAGCTTGTTTGCTTCCTGGTTTAGCGTCTGTCTTCCCACTGAACTCTGAGCTGTAAGACAAGGCCACGGCTATCTTGGGTTACTATAAACCAAAAACTCCCTTAGTGTAGAGTCCATTCGGACTCATAGTGGCCATACAGGACAGATGAGAACTGTCCCCATAGGGTTTCCAAGGCTCTGATCATAATTTTATGGAAACAAATTGCCACATCTTCCTTCCACCAAGCAACTTGTGGTTAGAAGCGACCTTCCGGTTACCAGCTGAGCGTTTAACCACTGCGCCACCCGGGCTCCTTGGTTACTATAAAACCGGTGGCCCTCGAATCGATTCCGATTCATAGCGACCCTATAGGACAGAGTAGAACTGCCCCATAGGGTTTCCAAGGAGCAGCTGGTGGATTCGAACTGCCGACCTTTTGGCTAACAGCTGTAGCTCTTAACCACTGCGCCACCAGGGCTTCTAAATTCCAACACAGGAGCTGAGGGAAGATATGATGAATGAATACACACTCCCGAAGATTAAGAGAAATTTAAAGATACAAATGGACAGGGAAGAGAAAAGGAGGTTAAGAGTACAATAAAAATCTTCAATGAGGGATAAACATAGCCGTATCTGCACACTGGGGGCCGTGGAGGCCGCACTAAGGAGCGTGATGACAGCCGGGGGACACTGGGGAGCCACGGAAGGGTGGGGAGCAGGAGAGGGTTTGTCGCTAACTGCGAATGAATGAAAGTCTCGTGCCTCTGCACATCACACAACATCCTGCCCCAAGTTGCTTTCTTCTAAAGGAACGTCCTAAAGACCCGACCCCAATGCGCCCCCAACCCGGACATGGCATCCCTGCGCTGGGCACACCTCGAAGAGCCCACACCTTCTGACCTCGTGACCTCTGACCCTCGGCGACCCCGCCAACCGCCGCCGCGGCCCCGACGCCCCCACCGCCCGATCTCCTCTGCCGGCCACGTACGCCACTTACGCTGCCGGGGTGTCCCCGCAGCCGCCGCCAGGCCTGTCGGGTGCATCTTCGGCCGCCACCGCAGCCGCCGCCGCCGCCTCAATCTCGGTACGAAACGTGTCCGCCCGGCTCCCGTAGCCACGCCCCTCCGTTGACGTAGAAGGCAATGGGCGTCACCTTCCCTCAGAAGCCAAGCTCACTCACGGACGACTGGAGGCGTGGGCGGTGGCTAAGAGGCGGGGACTGGCGGGTCCCATGACGTAAGACGAGAGTTGGGTCCTAAGTCGCCGGAGG
>NW_004444143.1:2801941-2820042 GCF_000243295.1 Trichechus manatus latirostris
GCGGGGGGTGTGATGGGAAATGTAGGCGTTGAGCGAAGGGGTCGATGGGAAATGGAGTTCGCTGTGAGACGTTTGGTTCGCTGAAGGCACTGGGGAGCCACGGAAGAGTGTGGAGCATGGGAGGGCAGATCCATTGGTGCTCCCCAGTTGTGTGGGCTCTAACGTTTATACAATGTGGGCAGTTCTTAGGTATAAAAGTGAATATTTAAAATGAGAAAAGGACATCCAACAAATTTGATAAGATGAGAAGAACCAAATGTCTTTCATCAACGATATCTTTAGGCAATTTACCAGAAATTCATTCATGTTCTCGAGATGCAACCTGCCCAACAAAAGCACTCTACAACCCCAGCAACTCAGAGCACACACAGGTGCCCCTGAAAGTGAGGGGCCCTGAAAATTAAGCTTCCTGTCTCTTCTCCTCGGCCTTCCATCCTTCTGCCCCTCCGTCTCCCCCTCTGTCTCCCTCTCAGTCTCCCCCACTTCTCTGGAGCAAGATAATGGTGGAAGTGACTTCTAGGCAGAGATAGTACTCCGGAAGGGTATCAGTAAGTGACCCCATCACTGTGGCTTCCCTTTCCTCCTCTGGGGGAACTCTGGGCTTTGTTGCTGAGGCATTGTCTTTATGGATGACCCTGAGGTCCGCTCCTGGTTTGTCAGTGATGAGTCCTGGCTCAGTTGCTGCCCTTTTCTGTGAGTGAGGTGCACCCATTCCTCTTCTGCACCTCTCGTTTAGCATCTGTCCGCTGGGCTCCACCGCTATTTTTTCCTCATCCTCAACCCTCCCTCTCCTAGATTCATCTCATCCGTGATTTTTTTTTTTTTAATATTAATAAAGCAAAGGTTTTGGCTTCCTGCTGGTCTCGTGTTCACCCCTTACCAGTTGTGTAACTTCCATTTTTAAGCCTCAATTTTCTCATCTGTTTAATGAGAATAATATGGGAGGGGCTGAGGTGTCAATGCAAGTCCCTGTGTCCACAGGTCCTGGCATGTTGTAAGCCCTTGATCGCTGGTAACTACTGTTAGTGTTTTTATTATCCGGTATCTCTTCCTGTGGATTGTCAGCCCCAAGTTGGGCTCTGCCCCAAGAACCGTCACCGTTTTATAAATAGAACCAGCTGGGGCTGTCTGAGCCCCTCTTCTCTGTCAGCCAGGTGTGATCAGGATCCTGGCTACCATCCAGAAAGCTACCAGGGACAGCCATGAGTGCTAGCTAGAGGAATGTGGAAAAACATAGGGGTCGGATGGGAAAAAGGAAAAATTTCCCCCTGAATAGGGGGACCAGCACCCGTCGCCGTCGAGTCGATTCCGACTCATAGCGACCCTGTAGGACAGAGTAGAACTGCCCCATAGGGTTTCCAAGGAGCGGCTGGTGGATTGGGACTGCTGACCTTTCGGTTAGCAGCCAAGCTCTTAACCACTATGCCACCAGGGCTCCGTAATTAGGGGTATATATTTGTAATTCTGCCAGGAAAAGAGACCTGCTTCGCTCCTATTCATCCTTCAGATCGCAGTTTAGATATTCCCTTCCTGAGAAAGCCCTCTCGACCTCTCGAAGCTGGATCAACCGCTTCCTCTGGGCTCCCACAGTTCCCTAGGCTTCTCTGTCCTGGCCCTGACACCTCTGCCTGCGCCTCCCCCGCCCCGGCCCCTCTGGCTGTGCCTCCGCCATAACAGCCCACACCCTCCGCCTGAGCCTCCCCCATTCCAGCTCCGACTCCTCTGCCTGAGCCTTCCCCATCCCAGCTCCGACCCTTTCTCCTAAGCATCCCCGGCCGGCGCTACCCCTCTGCTTGCACCTCCCCGGTCCCGGCCCTACCCCTCAGCCTGCGCCTCCCGCGTCCCAGTTCCGACCTCTCTGCCTGCGCCTTCCCGGTCCCGGCCCTACCCCTCTGCCTGCGCCTCCCGCATCACAGCCTTGACCACTCTGGGCTGTCACTCTCTGATGACCTGTCTTACCCATTAGACTGGGAGCCATAAGGGGGCAGGGCCCAGGGCTGTCTCAGTCACCGCCGTGTCCCCAGCATCCCTCAGCAAAGGGCCAGGCACAAAGTGGGCGCTGAGCAATGATTTGGTGAATAACTAAGGATTCCCACCCTGTCCAGGAGGGCACAGGGGGCACCTGCCCCTATGATGTCCCCGTTGTGAATTAGACGGCTGTCTCCTCCGGGTGGACGCAACCCCACTCTAGGCGCACGGCTTGGCGAATGGAGCTAAGGCTGCATTTCAGCCCCCACTTGCCCCCTCAGCCATGCGCCCTGATGCAGTGCATAGCCTTCGCAGAGGTGCGCAGTAGCCCTGAGAAGTTGGGGAGCGATTCCTTGGTCCGCGAGTCGAAAGGAGAGTTCAGATTTTCTCTGCCGTGACTCCTGTGAAGGGGAGGGAGGGAAGAATACCCTCATCCCTAGGCTCCCGTTGGCCCCCTGGGTCCAGGAGCTCTGGGCTCCACCCTATCAGTACTAACACCTGGAGGTTGGGCGTGCCTCAGTTTCCCAGAGGCGGGGCGTTCCTCCACCCCGCCCTCCCCTTTTTCTCCTCTTCCTCTTTGGGGCATCTGTGGCCCGGCCTCCAGCACTCCCGGAACTGAAACTAGGCTCCGGCCGGGCGGCAGGCGGGGGCCACGTCAGCCAGACCGCCGGGGGCTCGCGGGAAGGGGGCCCCACGGGCGCCATGCGGCGGAGCGCGCTGCTGGCGGGCGCCCTGGTAGCCTACGCCGCGTACCTGGTGCTGGGCGCGCTGCTGGTGGCGCGGCTGGAGGGGCCGCACGAGGCTCGGCTCCGAGCCGAGCTGGGGACGCTGCGGGCAAAGCTGCTGCAGCGCAGCCCGTGTGTGGCTGCCTCCGCCCTGGACGCCTTCGTGGAGCGGGTCCTGGCGGCCGGACGGCTGGGGCGCGCTGTGTTGGCCAACGCTTCGGGGACCGCCAACGCCTCGGACGCCACCTGGGACTTCGCTTCGGCGTTCTTCTTCGCCAGCACGCTAGTCACCACCGTAGGTACGTAAGCACTGCTTGCGAGCACCCGGAACCCCTGTCCCGTCCCCGCCCCGCTCAGGACCCGATGACCCTCACCCAATTCCCTTATCCCAGCCTATCACTCCCAACCCCCTCTGGGCCTTGGATCCCCTCAAAACCCCTGAACGAGCACCCGGCACCCACACCCCTGGTCACCGCCCTCCTCCGGAGGCCCATCCTCCTCACAGAAAGTGCCCCCGTTTCCTCCGGGCTAGGGCCCCCTCTCAGAGTACCTACCCGCGGTCATCTGGGACCCCATTCCTCGGCCCCCATTCCTCTTGAGATCCGGGTCCATCCAGTCCCCTTTGGGCCTAGGACCAACCGCAGAGACCTCTAGTGAGGACCCGGGCCCCCCTGCCTGATGTCCTCACCACCTCTAAACCCAGACATCAGCCACGAAAGGACACCCGCCCGTCTCTTGGTCTCAGGACGGCCATTCCTCCAACAAAATTACCTGACTGTCCAGATATGCCCTTCCAGTACCCTGCCTCTTGGAAAATCTCACCCCTAACCTCCTCTCGACCCTGGAGCCCCAGCCAGAACCCTAAACCTCCAAACATGGCCTTATCTTGCCCCTCCGGGCTCCTCAGGCAAGACCTCACTCCTGGAGGATATCTCTCAGCAAGGACTCAGAGACTCCCACCCTCTGACCTAAACCATTACCCAGAAGGCCCTTGCCCTTCTCCCCACCCGACTCTCCAGCAGGTATCCCTGGCTCCAGACATAGGACTCTCCCCGGGGACCCCAGCCCATCTTGACATGAGTAGCCCTCAGTACAGGATTTCCTTCCCAACAGGGACACCCCTCAGTTCCCTCTGGATTTGAGTCTCCAAACTCAGAGACCCTCAGCACACCCCAACTGTGGATGCATGAAAGAGACCCACTGTTATGGATGGAATTGTGTCCCCCAAATAATCCTAACCCCTGTAATGGTTATAACCCCATCTGGGAATGGGCCGTCTTTGTTATGTTAGTGAGACCATATTAGTATAGGGCGTGCCTTAGGTCAACCTCTTTTGAGATAGAAATTAAACAAGCAAGCAAGCTAGCAGAGATGGGGGAAGAGAGATACCATACCACGTGAACAGCGCCAAGGAACTGAGAAATAGAAGCTGAAAAGACCCAAGGTCCTTCCCCTAGAGCTGAGAGAGTGAGCCAGTGGCTTGTATTCGGACTTCTAGCCTCCTAAACTGTGAGAAAAATAAATCTCTGTTTGTTAAAGCCACCTACTTGTGGTATTTCTGTTATAGCAGCACTAGGTAACTAAGACACCCACCAAGGAGAGAGCCAGAACCCCCTCTTGGAAGGACACCGACTCCAACCAGTAGCCCTCCAGCCGAGAACCTTCAGCCCTAAAACCACCTCCAGCAAAAACCCCTAGTCCTTTTCAATTCAGGGACTTACCGTTGGGGCCTCTTTGAACCCAGAAACTCCTAGCTGAGACTCTCACTCCCCTCTGGACCCTGAGAAACCCCAGAACCACCTGCACCCTGTATCAGGGACCCCAGTGCCATCCACACTGTCACTGAGTGAAAGCAGAGCCCCTCCCCCCACAGGATGCCCGTCCAGGGACTTTGGCTTTCTGTACCTGCTACCCCTAACCCAAAACCTCCTGCCCACTCTGGACTTCCCAAGCAGGGGACTCTCCTGGGTACCTGGGACCCCTCTCACCACTCCAACATTGCCGCAGCCTGTTTGGGACCTGAAATTCTCCCCTCCATCGAGGAGACTCCAGGCCCTCTGTATCCCAGGCCCCTCCCCAGTATCCACTTGTCTTAGTGTCTTAATGCTGCTATAACAGAAATGCCACAGTGCGTGGCTTTAACCAACAGAGATTAATTTTCTCAGAGTTTAGGAGGCTAGAAGTCTGAATTCAGGACACTGGCTCTAGGGGAAGGCTTTTCTCTGTCAGCTCTGGGGGAAGGTCCTTGTCTCTTTTCAGCTTCTGTTCTCTGTTCCTTGGCGATCTTCACGTGTCTTATGGTATCTATCTTCCCCCATCTGTGCTTCTGTAAAAATGGCGGTGAAGGTGTCTAACTTCCTCTAACTTCACAAAGGGGAAGGAGAGTGACGGTCAACAGCCCAAGGCTGATTCTTCTGAAGAGGTGAGACATAACCTCCTCTCTCCAACCTTTTTACCAATTCTGACACCAGCCATCCCTCCCACGGCTCTCTCTACTTCTCTGCTGGGTTTGATAATTCGTTGCAGTGGCCACACAGGACTCACAGACCATACTCACAGTTATGAGGTTTATTAGGGAAGTAACAGGTTACAATTCAGGTTCAGGAACACTCAGGATACGGTTCTTCCATCAGGACAGCCTCTTCTCAGCTGTGCCCACAGCTCTGAGAACTCTGGCTCTCAGCCCTTCGGGCTGCTTGGGCGGGCTCAGCCTCTACACTGCTCAGGCAAGTGTTACAAAGCTCTTTCACCTCTGTTGGTAGGGGAGGGCCCAGAGGAACCCCACTCTGCCAGTAAACCTTGACCCAAAGGCACTCAGCCCTCTCGTTCCGTGGGTCGGTAAGCCTAGCTCCACCGCCAAGTACCCAGAGGCATCCCCACTCCACCAGGAAGCCTCCTGCCTGAAGGTGCTCAGTTCTTTTGCTCCATGGATTGGCATACCCACTGTAACCGCCTTGATCCCTGGGTCAGGAGGCCCACCCACTGCGCTGTCTCCTGCCGGTCTCCTGGCTCTGATGCCGCCATTTCTCTGCTGCTGCTTCTCACCATCTCTTGCTGTCTCTGGTGTTGCTTCTATCGCTCTGTTTCCTGGGTCTAGGAGGTCTCAGTGCAGGGATCCCGGGTCCAAAAGACATGCTCCACTCCCGTCTCTTCTTGGTAGTAGTCAGGTCACCCGTTTCCACCTGTGGGATGGCTCATTTTAAGCCTAGCAGGATGGCAAAACTGACCAATCCTCTTGTTAGGGTCCCACCCCCACAAGGATGCCATGTACTGTATTTGTATTATTAGCAAGCTATCCAATCCTCTTGGTGGGCTACAAGCACCTTATTTGCTTAAAAAAAAAAGCAAACCCATTGCCGTCAAGTCAATTCTGACTCATAGCAACCCTATAGGACAGAGTAGAACTGCCCCATAAGGTTTCCAAGGAGTAGCTGGTGGATTCAAACTGCCAACCTTTTGGTTAGCAGCTGAGCTCTTAACCACTGCACCACCCCATCATTTGATGGGAGTTACAAGACTGTGGCAAGAAAGGGCATGTAAAAGAGATCCTTCACGCCGAAGCTTCCTTGCTTCTGTGCCTAGTCTACTCTTTTATATCTCAAAAGTGATTGGTTTAAGATACGCTGATATGGCCTCATTAACATAACAAAAACTCTATTCCTAAATAAGATTATATTCACAGGTATAGGGGTTAGTATTCTAACACATATTTTGGGGCAAGAGGGGGCACAATTCAATCCATAACACCACTCAAGACCGCTACAGTTTTCATCCCTTGACCCTCACTGTGAGGTATGGCGTCACCTTGCAGAAAGCCATTTGGCCTTTGTTCTCGTTCTTTTAAGACATACCAACACCTGAGGCTAATGAATGGGGGCTAACCAGACCAAGAGGGACCACCTGGGAGCTTGATCTGGCTAAGCCTCATGAGGCATGATAATCTATCTTGGCCATGTGGTGAGGCCAATAAGAGCCATGAACATGGAGACTCAGATGGAGCTTCCTGGTTGATGACCATGCACGAGAGAGGGTAGCTGTAGCGTGTCCCTCTTTGGAACATGGAAGCTCTGTGCTGTGACCCCTATACATCTCTTCATTTATATATACGTACGTATATACATATATATACCTTATAGGACAGGGTTACAACTGCCCCATAGAGTTTCCAAGGAGCGACTGGTGGATTTGAACTGCCAACCTTTTGGTTAGCAGTCAAACTTGTAACTACTATGCCACCAGGGCTCCTCATTTATATATACTCTTTGTGAATTCTATGAGTCGTTCCAGCAAATTACAGGACCCAGAGGAGTAGTGGGGGCTGGCTGGTCTGAAGTAGAGGGAGTGATGTGGACTCCCAAGCTTGCAGCTGGTACCTGCTGACCTAGCCCCACGTGGCTGGGAATGAGAGAGAGAAGGGCTGCTGGTGCCTACGCTGAACAGAGAAGGGAAGCAGATTTCCGTAGGACACCTCTGGCATGTGGAGTAGGATTTGTTGTCCACCACACAATTTGGCGTCAGAAGCGGGTGATCTTCGTCTCCCTGGACTGATTTGCCCCGTTGGTGCAGTGAGCAGGGTTTGCTAGAGTAGCCCTGACTTCACACTCACCAAGGCCCTAGAGCCCTCCCTCTCTAATCACCCCTTGGCAATGTCTCTCCCTATCACGTCTCCTCAGGCATCCCTGGGTTCAGAAGCCCTCCCTGCCTGAAGACTTTTCTCCCAATCCCTGTTATGATCTAGAAAAGTCCCTACCAGTGCCTCTTCTTTCCTTCCTTTGGACCCAGGACCCCAGCCCCAAACCAGCACCATTTGGAACTGGGACACTAGCTCCTGATTTAAGATTACTGACTCTCTAGGCCTCCTGTCCTGAGCCCCTGCTCAGGTGGAATCCCCCTGGGAAATCCTTTCCCACCTCAGCTCTCTACTGACCTGGGAATTGGCTGTTGTCAGGAGTCCCGCCTTGCCACCCCTCCTGTAGCCCGTCCCCAGCCCCTAAACTTTCTCTTTCTCTCTTTGTTTGGGGGTGCCTGGGGCACGGCTACCCCAGGCTTAAAACTCCCCGGCCTGGCCCCGAAGTGCAGCCATAGAAGGTGGCCTCTGCCTTTGGTGCCTCACCGTGTGGACTGACAAGCTGGGCCCACAGTGGCAGAGCTGGAATGATCCCTGAAGGACTCTGGAATTAACCGACCTTCCCTGGGGCTTGTTCCTCCCTTCCCTGGCTAGGCAGGCCCAACCTGCTCCTGGGCTTAAGGGGAGGCTGCCTGGGCTTCACTGTGTCATATGTGTACCTCCTTCCACCTCCTTCTAGGTCCAGGCCTCTGCAAAGTTGTCCCTGGTGGGGCAGATGAGGAAACCCAGACACAAGGCACATACAACCTAGTTTGGATCCCGCTCAGCTACTGCTCATCTCTAGGCCTTAGCATCCTCTCTCATCTGTAAAATTGGAATAATAACACTGCCCACTTCATAATAATAGTAATAGCCTGATAGAGGACTTAGAACATAAGGACTTGAGCTCAGTTAATCAGCGCAACAGCTTTACGAGGCAGGAAACCACTATTAACCCTGTTTTTTAGCAACAGAAACTGAGGTTCAGAGAGGTTAGACAGCTTGCCCGAGGTCACACAGCTAGGAAGGTGTAGAGTGGAGATGTGAAGTCAGACCATCCGGCCCCAGAGTCCCATGCCCTTAGCCACACACTGCACTCTCTCAGGCTTGGTGTGAAGAGGGTAACGTGTGTGAGTGCTGGTACAGTGGTGAACACTCAGTGATGATGGTAATAATAACTGTTGAGCTATCAGTTATCATCATTGTGAGTGGAGCCAGGAGCCCTCAGCGATTTAACAGAAATGGAAAAGGAATGAAACGTTCTTCAGACAGACCTCTTCCCATGGTATCCCTGCTTTCCTCTTCTGAGGAAGACCTGGGGCTTGGAGTTAATCCAGGCAACCTTACTACAAGAGAGGTCCCAGGGTGAAGGGGCGGGCCACCTGGAACTGGGAATCAGGAGAAAGAAAGAAAGGCATTACAGTGATGGTAAATCTTTACTCCCCCTTGCCAGGCACCACACCTCGTCGGAATGGGATAAGATTATTAAACCATTGTTGTTGCTATCCAGTCCGCTCCAACTTATGGCAGTGGCATTCAGTGCAGAGTGTAACTGCTTCATAGGGTTTTCAGGACGGTGACCTTCTGGAAGCAGACCTTCCGAGGCGCCTCTGGGTGGATTCAAACCACAGCCTTTTGGCTCGTAGTTGAGCGCTCAACTGTTTGCACCATCGAAGGACTCCTAACATTATTACCACCTGCCAGCCAACCAGCCAGCCCACCCACCTGGTGCTGATGAGTCGATTCTGGCTCACAGTGACCCTGTAGGACGGAGTAGAACTGCCCCCATAGGGTTTCCAAGGCTGTAAATCTTTACGGAAGCAGACGGCCACATCTTTCTCCTGTGGAGCAGCTGGTGGGCTCAAACCACCGACCTTTCAGTTGGCATCCGAGCGCTTAACCACAGTGCCACCAGATTATTGCTACTGCTTTGAAGTAGGGATTATTTATGAGCCCATTTAGCAGAGAAGGAAACTGAGGCTCAGGGAAGAGGAATCTTGGCTCAGATCGTGCTGGGAATAAATGGCAAGGCACTGATCTGAACTTGGCTCTTTGAAGTAGTTAAGTTGAGGCTCATGGCCCCTATTTTACTCGAACTGTCTCATTTTTGTATTTGTAAGGATTTTGTGTCATTTGCAAACCTGACATTTCAGCCAGGCTGCTGGAGTTCCTCCATCAAAACCCTTGTATTAATGAGGGTTGAAATCACAAATGAGAAACCTCAAATTGCAGTGACTTAAATAAAATGGAATGATGCTGCACAGTCAGGGACCAAGGCTGCTTCTACTTCATTCTCCTTTATTACTGCTCTGGGCCTGGCTTCTCTTTCTAAGGTCACCTCATGGTCCAACATGGCTGCTCAACTCCAGCCTTCGTGTCTGCATTCCAGCCAGCAGGAGGAGAGAGGACAGGAGGGAGAGAGGCATTCCTCCTCCCTTTAAGGACACCTTCTGGAAGTTGCTTGTTTCTTTCACGAATACCTCCATGACCAGACTTTAGCCACAGAGTCATGCCTAGCTGCGAAGGAAGGGGAAACTGTCTTTATGTCAGATGGGTCCAGATTAAAACCAGGGAATTCTGTTTTATGGAAGATAGGCACAGATGAATGCCTGCTCATGCCTGCAGTGTTGCCACACTTTATTATTGATCATAGAGCTAGAGACAAGATCTAGTATAACATTTTATTGTCAGCGTAAACCAGGCCCCTCACCACCCCAGTCATATATCTGGCCCTTTGGTTTATCTGGGAAAAAATGAAAAAAACGAAACCAAACACATTGCTGTTGAGTCGATTCCGACTCATAGCGACCTTATAGGACAGAGGAGAACTGCCCCACAGGGTTTCTAAGGCTGTAATCTTTACAGAAGCAGACTGCTACATCTTTCGCCCACAGAGTAGCTGGTGGCTTTGAACTGCTGACCTTTCAGTTAGCAGCCGAGTGCTTAACCACTGCGCCAGCGGGGCTCCTTCTGGGAAACGAAAAGAGACCTTTAAATCAGATGTTGCCACAGTGGGCCGGTCCCACCACCCCCTGAATTCCCTTGTCATGTTTCTGTTTGCAGAGCTCACACCCACACTGACTTTACTGTTTCCCACAGTCCTCTGGGAACCTGGGGGTGCAGGGATTTGTCAGACCCACTTTAGAGCAGACGAAACTAAGGCACAGACCCAGGCTAGAACCCATACCCTTCATTCGTTATTTTGACAAATACCAACTTGAGTGCCCACTCAGAGCAGATGCCAGGGATATACCAGTGAACCAAACCGAAGCCCCTGCCCCGCAGGAGCTGAATGACACCCTAGGGAGATACAGTAACCAAATAAATAAACCATATGGGATGCTAGAAGGAGCCTTAGTGGCGCAGTGGTTAAGAGCTCGGCTGCTAAAGAAAAGGTCGGCAGTTCAAATCCACCAGCTGCTCCTTGGAAACCCCATGGGGCAGTTCTACTCTGTCCTGTAGGGTTGCTATGAGTCGGAATCGACCTGACAACGAGTTAGTATGCTAGAAGGTATTAAGAGCTTGTTATCGTTTTAAATCAAGTGGCCTGGGAAGGCATTGCTGAGAAGGTGATGTTTGTGAATACCAGAAGGTGAGGAGGGAGGAAGCATGTTCCACGGGGAGACAACAGCCGGGGAAGACCCTGAGGTGGGAGCACGGGGGCCTGTTCGATTATCAAGGAGCCTCGGGCGGCCAGGACAGTGGGGGGTGGGGGGCAGGAGGGAAGGCGAGAAGTATGGGATCGGATCAGGTGCGGCCTTGTGGGTCACAGGGAGGACTGTGTATTTCCCCGAGTGAGATGGAGCCACAGGAGAGTTCTGAGCAGGGGAGGGATGTGACCTGCCTCAGGTGATCACAGGGTCCCTCTGGCTGCGTGTGGGAAGCAGCTGTGGGCAGGAGCGGGAGCAGGGAAACCAGGGAGGAGGACCGGTCCTGTCTTCCTGTCGTGGACAGGAGCACGGTGGGTGCCATGGGGAGCAGCGGAGGGGAGGGGACGGTGGGCGGGCTCAGGGTCTGTTTGAGGTTGAGACAATGGGATTCACTGACGGATGGAGTGTGGATGTGAGTGAGGAGGGAGGGGAGGATGCCATCGAGGCTCGTGGCCTGGGCATTTGTGAGGATGGAGTCGCCATCATGGGAGACAGGAGAGACTGCGGGAGGGGCAAGCTTAGACCTTGGTTAGGGTATCCACAGCCCCCTGAGTGGAGGTGCCGAGTGGGCAGGAGGATTTCCCCTCGCTCCTACAGGCTATGGGTACACAACGCCGCTGACTGACACGGGCAAGGCCTTCGCCATTGCCTTTGCGCTTCTGGGTGTGCCAGCCACCATGCTGCTGCTGACAGCCTCTGCCCAGCACCTGTCCCTGCTGCTGACCCACAAACCCCTGTCCTGGATGAGCCTGCGTAGGGGCTGGGACCCTCGGCGGGCGGCCCGCTGGCACCTGGTGGTCCTGCTGGGAGTTGTGGTGACCATCTGCTTCCTGGTGCCAGCCGCAGTCTTCTTCCACCTTGAGGAGGCCTGGAGCTTCCTGGATGCCTTGTACTTCTGCTTCATCTCCCTGTCCACCATCGGCCTGGGTGACTACGTGCCTGGGGAGGCCCCTGGCCAGCCCTATCGGGCCCTCTACAAGGTGCTGGTCACAGGTGAGTCTGGGGTGGCTGGCTGGCCTCTCCCTGGAGGGTCTGAGGGATCATGGCCTGCCCCGGGAGGAGGTTGAGGGGGCACAGCCCCACCTCAGAAGGTCTAAGAGGATCCAGCCCCCACCCCGGGAGGTCCTGCAGGGCCATGGGCCTGCCCTGGGGGTCTGACTCCCAAAATCCCTCCATTACCCCTCTACTGTCTCTGTAGCCTACCTCTTCCTGGGCCTGGTCACCATGGTGGTGGTGCTGCAGACTTTGCGCCATGTGTCCGACCTTCACGGCTTCACAGAGCTCATCTTGATGCCCACTCCATGCCCTGCCAGTGCCAGCGAGGATGAGGATGATCGAGTGGACATTCTGGACCCCTCGTCAGAGCCACACCAGCAGCTCACTGCCGGCTCCCACACTGACTACGCCTCCATCCCTAGGTAGCTGGGGCAGGGGCCCTGAGGCTGAGACGAACTGGCCTGGTGCTAAGGTGCCCGCTGGATCAGAGCTGACATTACAGGAGTGTCCATGTGCACATATAGGTGTTCCTGAGACATCGCAACCAACTCTGTGCCCTTCATTTACAGCCCCAGGCTGGGTGCGAGGGGCAGGTGTGCCCTGTTTCCATGCCCTGGGCTCCACTGAGCACGAGCATTGCCCCTTTCTCCCTTTTTCCCTCACGCTTTGTGCCCCTTTGGCTTTCTGTCTTTCTCACTGTCTCTGTCTTTCCCTCTCACCCTCTTTTCTCACTCCCTTACATACTTCATCTGTCTCCACTTGTCAAGTGCCGATTCTACCAGGCAATGGGATCAGACCCCATTTTGGGCCTTGGAGAAGTGACTGCCCCTCTCAGAGCCTGGATTTAGTCAACTGTCAAATGGGAAGAATATATTCATTCATCCAGAAACCCCTCTGTCTTAGTCATCTAGTGCTGCTATAACAGAAATACCACAAGTGGATGGCTTTAACAAACAGAAATTTAATTCTCTCACAGTCTAGGAGGCTAGAGGTCAGAATTCAGGGCATCAGCACCACGGGAAGTCTTTCTCTGTCAGCTCTGGGGGAAAGTCCTTGTCATCAGTCTTCCCCTGGTCTAGGAGCTTCTCAGTGCAGGGACCCTGGGTCCAAATGACACGCTCGGCTCCTGGCGCTTCTTTTTTGGTGGTATGAGGTCCCTCTCCTCTCTGCTCGCTTCTCTCTTTTATATCGCAAAAGAGATTGACTCAAGATACAACCTAATCCTGTAGATTAAGTCCTGCCTCATTAACATAACTGCCACTCATCCTGCCTCGTTACTGTCGTAGAGGTTAGGATTTACAACACAAAGGATTATCTGATCACAGAACAGAGGACAACCACAGGATACTGGGAATGATGGCCTAGCCAAGTTGATATACATTTTTGGGAGACACAATTCATAACAGAGGGCTTCCAGGAGGAAGGGACAACCGAACTAAGACCTGACATAAGAGGAGTATCCAGGGGAAGAAGCTGTATCTGACTTATCCTTCACCGGTGTCTCCAGGGAGCAGGACCCTGTGTGGACAGGCCTGGGGTGATAGAATCTTCATCATCAGCCTGGCAGGCAGGAAACAGACATGATCTCAGCACAGATCCCAATGGCATGGAAGACGCTGCTCTTAACCACAACGCCATCTTAACAACTACCCATTTTACAGAGCACCAATTACATATCATGCACTGGGCTCTGGAGCCAGCCCGCCTGAGTTCAAATCCCAATTGAGCCACATCTTGTCTGTGTGTCCTTGGGCAAGTCACTTCACCTGTCTTGATTCTCAGTTTCCTCATCTTTAAAATGGGGATAATAATAGTACCTACTTCAAAAGATGATTTCACAGAGCCTAACACGTTATTCTGTGGTGCCTTCTTTGGCCAGGCCCTGATCTGGGTAATTTACATATGAGGAAGATAATATTATCATCCCTTTTCCACAGATGAAGAACCTGAGGCATGGGGAGAGAAGGCCCCTTGTCTCATCCACAGAGCAAGGAAGCTATTGACCGTACGTTGAACCCCCCAACATTTGCCCCCTCCCAAGATGATGTATCAGTAATAGCACTCAGTGCCCCAAGGACCCATCTGCCCAGCCCTTACTCTGTACCAAGCCCTGCGGAGGTTACAGAACAGATGGGGCATTTGAGCTGGGCTTTGCTAGATCAATAGACTATGGACAAGTAGAAAAGGCACAAGGAGGGCATCTCAAGCAGAAGGAACTCTGTGTGGCTGTAAAAATAACATGGGGGCAGAGGTGTCTGACCTCCTTTAACTTCACAAGGGGGAAGGAGGATCAAGATCAACAGCCCAAGGCTGATTCCTCTGAGGCAGAGGTCAGACGTGCCTCCTTTCTCTGACACTAACTGTCCCTCCTGTGGCAATTTCTACTTCTCTGCTGAGTTCAATAACTTGATGCAATGACCACACAGAACTCACAGACAAATACTCACGATTATGGGGTTTATTAGGGAAGTAATTGAGGTTCGGGAACATTCAGGATACAGTTCTTCGATCAGGACAGCCTCTTCTCAGCCATGCCCCCAGGTACACCTCTCTCTGGCCCTTGGCCTCTGCCCTGCTCAGCAAGTGTTAAAAACCTCTTTCCAGAGGCACCCTACTCTGCTGGGAAGCCTTGACCCAAAGTGTTCATCTCTAGCTCCATGAGTCAGCAAACCTAGCTCCACTAAGGGCCTGGAGGCAGCCTACTTCACCAGCAATCTTCCTCCCCAAAGACACTCAGCTTTCTCACTCTGTGGGCCGGGCTGTCTGCTGGTCTCCTGGTTCTGCTGCTGCTGTTTCTCCGCCTCCGCTTCTCACCGTCTTCAGTGTTACAGATCTCTCTCTTGGTCTCCTGGTTCCAAGAGCTTCTCAGTGAAGGGATCCTGGATCCAAAGGACGCACTCCACGCCTGGCTCTTCTTTTTTAGTGGTAGTAAGATCCTCTCTTACCCCCTCTGGGATGGCTCATTTTAAGCCCAGCAGAATGGCAAAACTGACCAATCCACTTGGTGGGCCACAATTACTGTATTTGCGCAGCTCCACCCAATCACTTAGGTGGGAGTTTCAAGACCATGCTGAGAAAAGCCACACAAAAGCCATCCATCGCACCACAGTGGGGAAAGGCCTGGAGGTGTGAAAGCATATTGGACATCAGCTGCTGGCAAGTAATTCACTATAACTGGAGTATGAAGTGAATGGGGGAAGGAGGGTGAAGTGTTAGACGTGGGTACATCTGAGGTGTCCTTTGGTGATGAGTTTGGAAACTTGGCCTCTGTCTTGAGGGCTCTAGAGAGCCCTGGAAAGGTTTTAAGCAGGGAAGGGTTTGGTTACATTTGGGCTTTAGAAGACACTCCTGGCTGCTCTGTGGAGATGGCCCCGAGGACACGGGCATGGCCAGAGTGGGAGACGGGGCCGGGCATGTCCGTGGGAAGAGGAGCGGTGGGTGGAGGGACGCTTAGGAGGCCAGGTGGGCAGGCCATGGGCCTTACAGGCTTGGGGGTGGGGGGTCAAGGACAGAGTCCAAGAAATGGCCAGCTGCCCCTGAGATGGGGACCTGGGAAAAACGGCAAGTTTAGCAGGGGATGTTGAGGTTAGTTGGGAACATGGTGGGTAAGAGAGGCCCAAGGGGCACCCAGGGGGAGGCATCAGGAGGTCACAAGATCCCCCAGGGTGGGGTTCAGGGTGGGGAAGGTCGAGGTGGAGACAGATGAGGAAACTGACACCAGGAGGGCGGTGAGGCAGCTCTGGAAAGGGCTAAAGAGAGGTCAGCCTTGTGAGGTGCCATCCAGTCAGTTCTGATTCATAGCAACCCTATAGGACAGAGTAGAACTGCCCCACAGGGTCTCCAGGGAGCAGCTGGTGGATTCGAACTGCCAACCTTTTCCTTAGCAGCTGAGCTCTTAACCACTGCGCCACCAGGCTCCATAAATAGAAATTTATCTCAAGGAAATGGCTCATGCAGTTGTGGAGTCTGGCAAGTCCTACATCCATGGGTCAGTCACCAGGATGGGGGCTTCCTCTGACTCACATGGTTGTAAAGAGTGACAAACTCAAAAGCTTTAAGTCAGGTGGCAGGTTGCTGGCTCGCATCCCAAGAACTGGAGGTCAGAGGATGACAAGATGAATGCAGGATTGAGAGAGAGCACATGAGCTTTGCCACAACATCCATATATATTGGATGCAGGCCACACCCCAAGGAAACTCCCTTTCCAACTGATTGGCTGCTCACATCAGATCACAAGATGGAGGATGATGACATAATGTCTGCCAAATCACTGAGAATCATGGCCTAGCCAAGTTGACATATACATGACCCATCACACCCTCTCAACAATCCTGTGATTTAGGTACATTCTTTATATTTTACAGATGAGGAAAGGAGGCCCAGAGAGGTTAACTACCTTGCCCCAGGTCACGCAGAAAATGGAAAGCTGGGATTTGGACAAGGTTTTTGTGGGTCACCTTGCCCTGCGGGAGCACAGCAACATCCCTTGTTTCACTCTCACCCCCTACCCACCCCGCCCAAGGCTTCTCAGCTCCTCACTGAAATCAGTGTCTGCCTCTTTGTTGCTAAAGATGGCAGCAGGCTGGGGAGGCAGTTGCCTCTCCCCTGTCATACTCGAGGGAGGTGCTTGTGTGATCTGGCTTCCACTCCTCACCACTTCTTCCAGATTCCACTGGAGAAAGAAACCAGGCCCTGTTCAGTTCAAGACATTAAACAAAAAAAAAAGTGTGTGCTAAAAAATTCAATAAGGGCAAAAGCGTGTACAGTGGAAGGTATGTTTTTCTTTTCCTTCTTAATTTTTAAAATTTAATTCTACACAAGCGGTACTGACTATGATGATGTGATTCTGATTACTGACTCTGGAGGCAAAGTTCCTGGGTATGAATCTGAACTTTGTCACTCCCAAGCTAGGTAACTTTGCACAAGTGAATTCACCTCTCTGTGCCTCAGTTGGCTAATCTATGAAATGGGATGATAACAAAACTTACCTTATGGGCTTGTCTGAGAATTAAACTACTTAATATCTGCAAAGCCCTTAGAACAGTGTCTGGCACTTAATATGTTGGCTAATTATGATTATTCTCATTTCTACACCTTGCTTTTATATTAGAATATATAGATTATATATAAATACATGTTTTCATACTATATTCTTATTTCTCCACCTTGCTTTTTCACCAACACAATGTAATTCAGACAGCATTCCGGAGAAATGCAGTAGGTCTCTCATCCTTTTTTATGCCTGCAGTACCTCTTAGGATACGTGCCCCATAGGTTATTTCAGCACCCCCTGTTGATGGACATGTGGATAGTTCCCATGCTTTTGCTAGTTAAACAATGCTGTATTGAACATCCTTGTACATCAAGATCTAGAAAAGGCTCCTCCCCCTGTTGGGACTGTATTCCCTGACTTGAGGGTGCCATGAGGAGACCCAAGCCACTCTGACTCTGGTAAGCCTAGAAGGGCTCAGGTACACAGCTGCTGAGTTTCTTCCCTCAGATGAAGTCACCCATCCCTGGCCATTGTGGGTGTGGAGGATAGACTTCCATCAGCTGTTCATTTACATAGAGCATCTATTCTGTGCTGAGGAGCGCTGGGGCACAATGATTTGAGAAAGCACTGGGATCTGCCCTCAGAGCTTGTGATCCAGTGGGAAAGAAAGACCCAATCCCAGACAGTTACAGAGTGGGTGTCATGGATTGCATTGTGTCCCCCAAAAATCTGTCAACTTGGCTAGGTCATGATTCCCAGTATTGTTATGATTGTGTACCATTTTGTAAATCTGATGTGATTTCCTTATGTGTTGTAAACTCTGTCACTATGATGAGGTTATACTAACGAAGTTTACAAGATTAGTGTCTTAACCCAATCTCTTTTGAGATATAAAAGAGAGAAGTGAGCAGAGACACATGGGAACCTCATACCACCAAGAAAGCCGTGCCGGGAGCAGAGCGCATCCTTTGAACCTGAGGTTCCTGCGCAGAGAAGCTCCCAGACCAAGGGAAGATTAATGACATGGACCTTCCTCCAGAGCAAATGGAGACAGTGTTCCCCTGGACTGAATTTGGACTTGTAGCCTACTGGACTGTGAGAGAATAAACTTCTCTTTGTTAAAGCCATCCACTTGTGGTATTTCTGTTAGAGCAGCACTAGAT
>NW_004444143.1:2821132-2822669 GCF_000243295.1 Trichechus manatus latirostris
CTTAGCTCAAGTAGAGACAAGAGACTAAACGGGCAGCTTCTGTTTGGATGTGAGATGGGAAGGCAGAGAGGGTTAGGAGCTGGTTGAACAGACATGGGGAATCGGGTGGAAAGGAGGAGTGTGCTGTCACAGTATGGGGAGAGCAATTAGAGTCACATAATGATGTATGTATAAATTTTTGTATGGGAAAAAAATAAAGGGAGACAGAGTCTCCAAACTCCCTTCTAAGGAGCATTCTGACTGTACTCCCCCAGATCTACTGAATCAAAAACTCTGGGAGTGGAACCCAACAACCTGTTTTAACAAGCCCTTCTGGAGATTCTAATGTACAGGAAAGTTTGAAAACCACTGGTTTAGAGTAAAGTCAGCTTTCCAGCACATCAAAAAGTCAAGGCCTCTGAGTTCCTTAACTGCCGGGCACCAGAATACAAATGAAAATTGTTAACTTACTGAAATTGTTAATTTACTTTGTGCCAAGTACTGTGCTTCGGTCTTCACGTGTTATCTTATTTCCCACAAGAACTCTGAGAGTTGCCCACGTTTTTAGAGGAGGCTATTAAGGCGCAGACCGATTCGGTCTTACAGGTAGGCGCGGAATTTTTGGTATAAAAGCCTGATTGGGTAGAAGGACGAATGGGGCGGGGCTTCGTGCCAGAACAACCAATAGGAGCTGCTTGAAGGCCGTTACACCGTATCATCGGGTCTCTAGCACCCTCTGTCGGCCAGGCCCGGCGCGCCTGGGCGCTTGAGCCCGTCTGCCCCCTAGCTCTTGACGCCTGTTGGGGATGCAGGTTACCATGGAGACAGGCGCGTGAGGCAGGCGCGCCTCGGAAAGGGCGGAAGTCGGTTGTGGAGGTGCGGGCGTCCATTTTGAGGCCGGGCAAGAGGGGCGGGACTGGAGCCGCCAAGTGACGGTTGACCGGTTTTAACCAAGCGACTGGTACCGCGGGGCGGGGAGAAGAGGGCGGTACCTGGGGGCCAGTCCAGGGGGGGTGTGGGGAACGGGGGAGGGATAGAGAGGGGAGAGGGGACCGGCAAGGGGAGGGAAGACGGAGGAGAAAGAGGACAGTCGTGTGAAGAGGCAAAAGAGAGGGGACAGACCAAGGCGAGACGCAGGAGTTGCTAAGTCAAGAAGCGGGGTGATGAGGTCGGGCGACGCTAGAGGAGGTGCGGCGTAGAGCGGGTAGGGCAAGAGCATGGAAAGGGAGGGCGAGAAAAGGGGGCGGGTCGAGAATGTCGCGCTTGGAGAAAAAGGTGAGGATTCAGAAGGTGCAGATGGAGAAATCAGCGCTGGCGCGTGGTAAGGAGAGAGCTAAAATCCACGAGGGGTCTCGCGGCCAAGAGAGGGCCCGTGGCGAGGAGGTGCGGGGTGAGGAGAGAGCGCGCGGAGAGGAGAGGGGCCGTGGAGAGAAGGTGCGGGGCGAGGAGAGAGCGAAATTTGAGACGGTGAGGGGCGAGGAGAGGTCTCGCGGTGAGGAGAGGGCCCGGGGCGAAGAGAAGGGGCGGGGCGAGAAGGTGCGAGGGGAGGAGAGGGCCC
>NW_004444143.1:2823221-2824494 GCF_000243295.1 Trichechus manatus latirostris
GAGGAGAGGGCCCGGGGCGAAGAGAAGGGGCGGGGCGAGAAGGTGCGAGGGGAGGAGAGGGCCCGGGGCGAAGAGAAGGGGCGGGACGAGGAGAGGGCTCGACGCGAGGAGCGGGCCCAGGGTGAGAAGGGGCGAGGCGAGGAGAGGGCCCGGGGCGAGAAGGGGCGGGGCGAGGACAGGGCCCGGGGCGAAAAGGGGCGGGGTGAGGAGAGGGCCCAGGGCGAGAAGGGGCGAGGCGAGGAGAGGGCCCGGGGCGAGGACAGGGCCCGGGGCGAAAAGGGGCGGGGTGAGGAGAGGGTCCGGGGCGAGAAGGGGCGAGGCGAGGAGAGGGTCCCGGGCGAGGACAGGGCCCGGGGCGAAAAGAGGCGGGGTGAGGAGAGGGCTCGACGCGAGGAGCGGGCCCAGGGCGAGAAGGGGCGAGGCGAGGAGAGGGGGCGAGGCGAGGAGAGGGCCCGGGGCGAGGACAGGGCCCGGGGCGAAAAGGGGCGGGGTGAGGAGAGGGCACGTGGTGAGAAGGGGCGGGACGAGGGGAAGGGGCGGGGCGAGGAGAGGGCCCGTGGTGAGAAGGGGCGGGGCGAGGAACAAGAGCGGGGTAAGGAGCGAAAGCAGAGCGTAGAGCGAGCCGCAAGCGAAAAACAGGGGCGGGGACAGGGAAAGGGGCAAGTGGAGGAGAAGATCCGGGAAGACCAGAAGAAGGGGCGGACCAAGTGCCGGACCCAGGCCCTGTGCAGGATCAAAGCAAGAGGAAAGCTAACTGCCGAGAAGGGGCAGTGCGAAAGGTGGAGGGCCGGAGCAAGAAATAGGGGCAGAGACAAGGACAGGTGCAAGGTCGTTGCGAGAGGGAGGAGCAGGAGGAGGGGCGCGACCAAAGCCAGAAACCGAGACAGGGTGACGAGCAGGAGCAGAGCAAAGAGTAAGGGCGGAGCAAGGTTCAGGGGCGCGGTGAGCAGGCGGGGCGAGACAAGGAGCAGGAGCAGGAGTGTGGCCAGGAGCATCAGTAGAGTCGGGGATCGGAGTAGCAGCCGGGGTGGGATCCGGAGTAAGAGTAGGGGCGTGGCCCGGAGCAGGTGCAAGGGCTGGAGCCGGGGCGGAGCCCGGAGCAAGAACAGAGGCGGAGCGAGGAGCAACAGCAGAGGCGGAGCCCGGGGCAAGAACAGAGGCGGAGCCCGGAGCAAGAACAGAGGCGGAGCCCGGAGCAACAGCAGAGGCGGAGCCCGGAGCAACAGCAGAGGCGGAGCCCGGAGCAACAGCAGAGGCGGAGCCCGGAGCAACA
>NW_004444143.1:2824594-2836811 GCF_000243295.1 Trichechus manatus latirostris
AGCAGAGGCGGAGCCCGGAGCAACAGCAGAGGCGGAGCCCGGAGCAACAGCAGAGGCGGAGCCCGGAGCAACAGCAGAGGCGGAGCCCGGAGCAAGAGAGGGGTCAGGAGCAGGGGCGGGGCGTGCTCTCAAAAAGCAGCAGGCAGGCGTTGACCTCCAGGTTCCAGCCACGTTGCTCCCTGCCCGGCGATGTCCCCCAGGGTCCCTGCGGGGCGGAGACCTCTAGTCCTGCAGGTGCTGCAGGCACTCCTGATGATGCTGTTGGCGCCATGGAGGTTGTGGGCGTTAGAGGATGACGAGTGTACCTGGCAGTTTGTCTTGAACAAGTTCGACAGGGTAGGCCAGAGCAGTGCGAGCGACCGCTTCTTTCATCAAGAACCCGTGGACACAGTGGAGAGCGTGTTCAGAACGCTGGTGGACGAGCCAATCGACTTGGAAGAGGTGAGGGGATCAGGGTTAGGCCAACAAGAGAGTCGTGGACCCGCTCCCCACTGGGCTCTGCACATTCACTCAACTTCTCCTTGCAGAAATACCTGGGCTTCCCTTACTTCCTGAAGATCAACTACTCCTGCGAGGGAGCGGTGAGTGGGGACAGCGAGATTGGGCTCATTTTGTGAGCCTCAGTTTCCTCATCGCTAACATTTTAATAGTGGTGGCACTATCTGATCTCAGGGGGGCCATAAGAATTCACGAAGATTATGTACAGTTCCCAGGAACCCACCAGGCACATAGTAGGTGCTCAAGTAAGCTTTTCTTTTTACTGTATTTTTTTAAACATAGAATTCACATTCCGTAAAACTCTCCATTTTAAAGTGTACAATTCAGTGGTTTGTAGTATATTCCCAAAGTTGTGCAACATAACCACTAATTCTAGGACATTTTCATCCCCCCAAAAGGAAACCCCATACCTGTTAGTAGTCACTTCCCATCACCTCCTCCCTGCAACCCCGGGCAACCACTAATCCGCTTTCTCTCTCTCTGGATTTGCCTATTCCGGGCGTTTTTGTAAATGGAACCATACAATGTGTGGCCTCTTGTGTCTGGCTTTCACTTAGCATAATGTTTTCCAGGTTCATCCATTTCGTAGCATGTATCAGAACTTCCTTTTTTATAGCTGAATAATATTCCATTATACGGATATAACACTTTTTGTTTATCCATTTATCAATTGATGAATACTTTTCCACTTTTTTTGGCGATTATGAATAATGATGCTATGAAAGTTCACGTACAAGTTTTTGTGTGAACGTATGCTTTCATTTCTCTGGGGTATATACTTAGGAATGGAACTGCTAGGCTCTTAGGACCCCCGGTTGCACAGTGGTTAAACGCTGGCTGCTAACCAAAGGTCAGCGGTTTGAACCCACCAGCTGCTCTGCGAAAGATGTGGCAGTCTGCTTCCTGCTACCGTAAAGATTACAGCCTTGGAAACCCTATGGGGCAGTTCTACTCTGTCCTATAGGGTTGTTGTGAGTTGGAATCAATGGCAACAGGTTTGGTTTTTGGTTTTTTTTTTTTTTTTTTTTTAAATGGGAACTCTATGTTTAACTTCTAAAAAAATAATATTTTATTATGTTTTTGGTGAAAGTTTACACAGTAAATTAGGTTCTTTTTTAACAATTTCTATACGTATTGTTGAGTGACATTGGTTACATTTTTCACAGCGTGTCAATATTCTCATTATTTCCATTCTGGTTGTTCCATTTCCGTTAATCTCGTTTCTCTGCTCCCTCTTAGCTTCTCGTCTTTGCTTTAGAGTAACTGTTGACCATCTGGTCTCACACAGATGATTTTTTTTTTTTTTTAAAGAAGCACAGTTCTCCCAAGTAATATTGTTTATTTCATGAGCCAATCTGTTATTTAGCTGAAAGGTGACCGCTAGGAGTGGTTTCAGTTCAGAGTTTAAAGGGTATCTCAGAGAAATAGTCTTGGGGGTTCCTTTAGTCTCAACTGGTCCAGTAAGTCTGGCCTTTTTTAAGAATTTGAGTTTTGTTCTACCTTTTTGTCCCATTCTATCCATGACTATCTGTTGTGGTCAGAACGATTGGTAGTGGTAGCCGGGCACCATCTAGTTCTGGTCTCAGGGTAGATGAGGCTGTAGTTTGTGTAGACTATTTGCCTGGTAGACTAGTTTCTTCTTTGAGTCTTTGGTTTCCTTCTTTCTGTCTTGCTTTGGGCAAGTGGAGACCAATAGTTGTATCTCAGATGGCTGCTCGCAAGCTTTGAAGACTCCAGACACTACTTAACCAAAGTAGGATGTAGAGCATAAACTTTACGGACTATGTTGTGCCAATCAACCGAGTTGTCCCATGAGGCTATGGTGCTAAGCCTTCAAACCCAGTAAACCAATCTTGTGAGGTGTTTGGTTATGTCTAGGAAGTATCCATAACTGTTCTCCCAATGTGCTTTATTATATACATAATATGTATGCTGCACACACTTACATGTATATATGCCTCCAGATATACATGCACACGTATATACCCACATATATCTCCTGTACACGTGTATGTATACATATTTATTTATGTAACTACACACATATTTTTGGTTGTTATCGCTGTTGTTGCAAAATTGTATATGATACAGCATTTACCAAAAACATCCCTTATTCTCGTGTACTTCTTAGCGTCATCATTTACCTCGGTCAGGCTGCGCGCACTTCACCTACATTCAGTATTATCTTTCCTGTCACCAAAAATAAAAAGTGCCTACTATCTAAAGTGATTCCCCCTCTCCTCCTCCCATCCCTGGTAACCACCAATGAACGCTGATTTCTGTTTGTATACCTATTCTTGTCTTTTTATAAAAGTGGAATCATGCAATATTTGTCCTTTTGTGATTGACTTATTTTACTCAACATAATGTTCTCCAGATTTGTCCATGTTATAAGACGTTTCAAGGAGTCATCATTATTAATAGCTGCGTAGTATTCCGTTGTATGTATGTATCACATTTTATTTATCCATTCGTCTGTTGAAGAGCGCTTAGTTTGTTTCCATCTTTTTGCTATTGTGAATAGTGCTGCAGTGAACATAGGTGTGCGTATGTCTGTTCGTGTTACTTCTGTTAGGTCTTTTGGGTTATGTTTAACTATTTCCCAAAATGGCTATGCCATTTTACATTCCTGCCAGTAATGTTACGAGTTGCCATCAAATCAACTCAGACTCACGGTGACCCCATGGGCATCAAAGTAGAACTGAGTTTCATAGGGTTTTCAATAGCTGATTTTTCGGAAGTAGATTACCAGGGCTTTCTTCCAAGGGGCCTGTGTGTGAACTCAAACTTCTAACCTTTTGGTTAGCAGCCAAACACATTAACCATTTGTACCACCCAGAGATTCCTACCAGCAGTGTATGAGCGTTCAATTTTCTCCACATCCTCACCAACACTTGTTATTATCTGTCTTTTTGGTTATAGCTATTCTTGCTGTTATGGTAGTGACCCCTAGAGGGTGTCAAATGGTATCTCATTGTGGTTTTGATTTGCATTTCCCAGATGGCATCTTTTCCTGTGCTTATTGGCCATTTGTATATTTTCTTTGGAGAAATATCTATTCAAATCCATTGCTTATTTTAAAATTGGGTTGTTTGTCCTTTTATTGTTGAGTTGTGAAAGTTCTTTATATAATCTGGATACTAGCCCCTTATCAGATACATGCTTTACAAATATTTTATTCCACTCTGTGGGTTATCTTTTTACTTTTTTGATGGTGTCCTTTGAAGCAGAAAAGTTTTTATTTTTATCGATATGTAATTCACCTACCATAAAATAGCACAGAAGTTTTTAATTTTGATGAAATCCAAATTAAAGTCCATTTTTTTCTTTTTTTGCTTGTGCTTTTGATGTTGTCTAAGGAGGCTTTGCCTAACCCAGTGTCACAAAGATATATTCCTATGTTTTCTTCTAAGAGCTTTTTAGTTTTAGATCTTACCTTATGGCTTTGATCTATTTTGAGTTAATTTTGGTATATGGTGTGAGGATGGGGTCCAACTTCTGCAGGGGACTATTGTAGAATAGACTGTTCTTTCACCCATTGAATTGTCCTGGCACCCTTGTCAAAAATAAATTGACCACAAATGTCAGGGTTTACTTGGACCCAATTCTATTCCATTGCTCTATATGTCTGTCTTTGTGCCAGTTCCACACAATCTTGATTACTGTAGCTTTGTAGTAAGTTTTGAAGTGTGAGTCCTCCAACTTTGTTCTTCTCCTGCAAAATTTTTTTGGCTCAAGTAAGCTTCTTGAGAGGCAGTAGAGTGTTGTGGTCTAGAACTGGAATTCTCGAGGCTGTAGACCTGGGTTTGAGTCTGCCATTGATTAATATTTACTTGGAGGAAGTACAACATGATACTTGATCCTTAGGGCTCTGGAGCCAGGATAATACCAAAATCAAACCCATTGCCATCGAGTCCATTCTGACTTATGGCGAACCCATGTGTTACAGAGTAGAACTGCTCCATAAGATTTTCTTGGCTGTAATCTTTACGGATGCAGATCGCTGGGGCTTTCTTCCATGGTGCCACTGGGTGGGTTCGAACTGCCAACCTTTAGATTAGTAGTCGAGTGCAAACCATTTTTACCACCCAGGGAGCCAGGATGTCTGGGTTCAAATCCCAGCTCTGCCACTAATAGCTGTGTGATCTTGGGCAAATTACTTAACCTTTCTGTTCCAAAGTTTCTTCATCTTTATCAAGGGTATGCGAATAATCATACCTTAAAGGGTTGTTATGAGTATTAAATGATTAAATATGTGTTAAGTACTTACACAGCATCTGGTTATAGGAAGGGCTCAGTGAGTGTTAGTAACTTACTAGGGTGTGACCCTGGACAGAGGGTTTTACTCCATGAGCCTTCTTTCCTTATCTGTAAAAGTGTGATAATAATACCTTTTCTGTTCATTCAACACGTACTATGAAACAAGCCCTCTTCTTGTTGCAGGGGATACAGTGGTAAACAAAATGGCCAGGTTTTTTCTCATGGATTCACTCCACTGGGGAAGCAGATGATCAACAATTACCTAAAATGATCTCTGCTAGAGATTAAGTGTGAAGAAGAAAATAAAATGAGGCAATATGTTAGAAGGGAGGGGTGGTTAGGGAAATCCTCTCTGAGCAGAGACCTGAACGATGAAAATGGCAGTCACGAGGAGAGCTGGTAAGCATTCCAGGCAGAGGAACAGACAATGCAGTGTCCTAAAGATGGGAATAGGTTGGTATGTCTGAGGAACCATGAGGAGGCCTGTGTGACTGGAGCAGAATGAGCATGGGGAGAGTGGGAAGAGATAGGTCAGGAAGGAAACTGTGGACCATGGTTAGGACTTGAGCTTTTACCCAGTGAGATGGAGCCATGAGAAGGTTCTGAGCAGAGAAGTGATGTGATCTGACTCAGGTGTTCACAGGACCCCCCCAGCTGTGTAGGGGGCAGCAGTGGGAACAGGGAGCAGCAGTGGGAACAGGGAGATAGTGAGGAGGTTGCCGCAATGTCCACATGAGAGAAGGTGAACAGGACCAGGTGCTGGCGGCCATTGTTGCCCCGCCCCACCAGCACCTTCTCCCCCATGATTGGGAACCCAGAAGTATGACTGGAGACTGGCATAGTTGGCAGGATTGGAAGGGCCCTGGCCAAGGCATCCCTCAGGAAGAAGAGCCGTGCAAAGATGGTTGGACTCGTTAAATCCCTAGCCCTGGTCCCACAGCCCTGCACACACAGAGGCTTGAGTGTAGCCCTTCCTGGGGAAGCCGCCATACTTTTGCTTATGCTGTTCCATACACCTGGAGCACGCTTCTCCCTCCCTCCTTCCATCTCCACTCTAAGGCCTGCCTGCCCTTAGGATCCTGGCATCTCTGAAAGGTTGTCCCTAGCTGCCCCCTCACCTTTTTCCTCAGTTCCTCCCTGGCTAACTGCCTCATCCCACCCCCCAACCCTCTTGACCCAGCCCCAAAATCTGGCTGTCCTCTGAGTGGTGGGGGTGACAGAGTCTAGCAAGGGTGGAAGCCCACTTCAGGTGTGGGACTGGAAATCCCTGGTGTAAGGAAAGAGGCTACTAGCAGTTCTGGGGTTCAGGTGTATTCCATGATGTATTTGCTTATCCCATGCCGCCCTCTCCTGTGTGCTCCCTACATCCAAATTCTGTCTGAAGACCCTGGCTCTGGACTTCCCTACTCTAAGAAGACCTCCCTGTCTCCCTCCACAGCCCCTAACCCTCTGCCCTCTCCTAGCCTGGCCCATTCCCCCACCCCAGCCCCAAATCAAGACTGTGTTCTCTGACTGTCCCCACCCAGCCCCAGAAGAGAGGCTACTTACTAAAGGTGGGGTAAAGGCAGGGGTGCCCAGTGGCTTTCTTAAGGACATACCTGTGGTGCCATCTCACCCTCAGCCCTCTGAGGCCCTGATCCGTAAGGGCCACCTGACGGGGCTAAAGCCCGTGGTGCTGGTCACCTTCCATTCCCCAGTCAACTTCCGCCGATGGAAGATAGAGCAGCTACAGATCCAGATGGAAGCAGCTCCCTTCCGCAGCAAAGGTAGGCCTGGGGGGTACCTGGATAGGCCATAGCCTGCGGTGATTGAAGGGTGGAAAGGGGGGATGGTGGAGGCCTCAGTGGGGTTCATGCTGTGGAGGAGAACCTGGGGCTGATCAGAGGGGTCCATGGCCTAGAGGAGGGCATGGAAGATCCCAGTGTGGTCTGTGAACTGGAGGGGGCCACTGGGAGACCCCAGCAGCCTCAGAGTCCCCTGCCTTCCAACAGAAGCCTGTAATGCAGAGGAGGTGTGTTCCATGAGCTGGTACACGCCTATGCCCATCAAGAACGGCAGCGTGGTCATGCATGTGGATATCAGCAGCAATGGCCTGGGGCCCATCATCCCCAGGAAAAGGTGCCCTTTCCTGAGCCCGGCTCATGGGGTAGACTCTGGGAGGGACTTCCTCATCCCCAGATCCCGAAAGGATACAGGGGAAACCAAAGGGAGGGAATAGGGTGGAAGGCAGTTGTGAGGGTTCTGAAACCGAGACCTTCACCTGTGCCTGCCCTGCACCCACTGCCAGGTTCTATTTGAATATAAACGGTTTCCTGAAGATGCAGCGAGACAACACAATCCAGTTCACTGTGGGGAATGAGGTGAGGGGGCCTGAGCAGTGGGGAAGGGAGACTTGGTTAAAGACTATGGTCTGTGCCTCGGGCTGGGCCCCGATTACTTCTAAACACTTCCAGAGCGCTTACTTTGCGCCTGCCTCAGGCACAGTGCTTTCCTGAATGCACAAGTCTTCAAAATGACCTGGGGAGGGGAGATACTCTCACACACCCATTCTGAAGACAAGAAGACTGAGACGGCACAGTCTCTCAGCAGGTGCATGTGGAACAGAGAATTAAAACTGTGTCTGCACCCAACTGACGCGTGCACTCATATTCTTTTTTTCAAACAGTACTGTGTTTTTGGTGAAGATTTACACAGCGGTTTAGGTTCCCATTCAGTGTCTACACAAGTTGTTCAGTGACTTGAGTCACATTCTTCACAATGCGTGAACATTCTCGTTGTTTCCGTTCTGGTTGTTCCATTATCTAGTTTCTCTGCCCCCTTACATTTTCGTCTTTGTTTTAAAGAAATTGTTGACCGTTTGGTCTCATAAAGGTAGTTTTTTAAAGGAGCACAGTACTTATGGGTGATATTTTTTGAGCCATTTGTTATTTAGCTATAAGATGACCTTGGGTCAGTTTCGGTTCAAGGTTTGAAGAGTATCTAGGGAATAGTCTCATGGATTCCTCTAGTCTCAGCCAGTCCAGTAGGTCTGGGTTGTTTTTTCTTTTTTTTTTTTTTTGGAATTCCAGGTTCTGTTACGCATTTTTCTCCCATTCTATCAGGGTCCATCTATTGTGGCCCTGGTCAGAGTGACAGGTAGTAGTAGCTGGGCACCATCTAGTTCTTCTGTCTTAGGGTAGATGAGGCTGTGGTCCATGTAGACTGTTCGTCCTGTACACTAATTTCTCCTTTAAGTCTTTGGTTTCTTTTCTCTTTTGCTCTGAACGAGTTAAGACCAATAGTTGTATCTCAGATGGCCGTTCACAAGCTTTTAAGACCCCAGACACTGCTCACCATACTAGGATGTAGAACATACCTTTATGAACTACATTACGCCAATTATATCCTTTCACCATACTTATTCAACCTGTATGCTGAGCAACTAATCCAGGAAGCTGGACTGTATGAAGAACGTGCATCAGGATTGGTGGAAGACTCATTAACAACCTGTGATAAGCAGATGACACGACCTTCCCTGCTGAAAGTGAAGAGGACTTGAATCACTTACTGATGAAGATCAAAGACCACAGCCTTCAGTATGGATTACACCTCAACATAAAACAAAAATCCTCACAACTGGACCAATAAACAACATCATGATAAATGGAGAAAAGATTGAAGTTATCAAGGGTTTCATTTTACTTGGATCCACAATCAGCACCCGTGGAAGTAGCAGTCAAGAAATCAAACAATGTATTGCTTTGGGTAAAACTACTGCAGAAGACCTCTTTAAAGTGTTGAAAAGCAAAAATGTCACTTTGAGGACTAAGGTGCACCTGACCCAAGCCATGGTGTTTTCAATCGCCTCATATGCATGCGAAAGCTGGACAATGAATAAGGAAGACCGAAGAAGAATTAATTCATTTGAATTATGGTGTTGGCAAAGAACATTGAATATACCATGGACTGCCAGAGGAAAAAACAAGTATGTCTTGGAAAAAGTACGGTCAGAGTGCTCCTTAGAAGTGAGGATGGTGAAACTATCACCTAAAGCACAATTAAAAAAAAAAAAAAGAATGGCAAGACTTTGTCTCATGTATTTTGGACATGTTATCAGGAGGGACTAGTCTCTGGAGAAGGACATCATGCTTGGTAAGGTAGAGGGTCAGTGAAAAAGGAAGACCCTCGATGAGATGGATTGACACAGTGACTACAACAGGCTCAAACATAGCAACGACTGTGAGGATGGTACAAAACGGGGCAGTGTTTTGTTCTGTTATACCTAGGGTCGCTATGAGTTGGAACCAACTCAACCGCACCTAACAACAACATGCCAATTGACTGAGATGTCCCACGAGACTATGGTCTTAATCTTTCAAACCCAGAAATCCAGTCCTGCAAGGTGTTTGGTTATGTCTAAGAAGTATCTATAACTGTGTCCCCTGTTTATTATATATATGAATATATGCACATACAGTCACATAGATGCATACACATATGCATATACTTACATCTATATATACTTAAGGAGCCCTGGTGGTGCGTGGTTAAGAGGTTGGCTGCTAACCAAAAGGTCAGCAGTTCGAATCACCAGCCACTCCGTGGAAACCCTATGGGGCAGTTCTACTGTGTCAGAATTGACTCAACAGCATTGGGTTTCGTTTTATATATACAGGCGTATATACCTATCTATACACGTATATCCCCACATGTCTGTCAATTTTTCGTACTGTGGTGGCTTACGTGTTGCTGTGATGCTGGAAGCTATGCAACTGGTATTTCAAATACTAGCAGGGTCATTCATGGCGGACAGGTTTCAGTGGAGCTTCCAGACTAAGAACAGGAAGAAGGATCTGGAGGTCTACTTCTGAAAAAATTGGCCGGTGAAAATCTTACGAATAGCAGCAGAACATTGGTATAGTGCCTGAAGATGAGCCCCTCTGATTGGAAGACTCTCAAAATACGACTGCGGAAGAGCTGCCTACTCAAAGTAGAGTCGACTGTAATGACGTGGATGGAGTAAAGCTTTTGGGATCTTCATTGGCTGATGTGACACGACTCAAAATGAGAAGAAATTACAGCTGCAAACATCAATTAATTATCTGAACATAGAAGGTGCGAAGTATGAATCTAGGAAAATTGGAAGTCATCAAAAATGAAATGGAATGCATAAACATTGATATCCTAGGCATTAGTGAGCTGAAATGCACTGGTACTGGCCATTTTGAATTAGAGAATCATATACAACTATGCCAGGAGTGACAAATTGAAGAGGAATGGCGCCACATTTACTGTCAAAAAGAACATTTCAAGATCTATCCTGAAGTACAACGCCATCAGTGATAGGATAATATCCACATACCTACAAGGAAGATCAGTTAATATGACTGTTATTCAAATTTACGCACCAAGCACTAATGCCAAAAATGAGAAAATTGAAGATTTCTACCAACTTCTACAGTTTGAAATTGATCAAACATGCAATCACGATTCATTGATAATTCCTGGTGATTAGGATGCAAAAGTTGGAAACAAAGAAGGAACAGTATTTGGAAAATATGGCCTTGGTGATAGAAACAACTCCGTAGATCGCATGATAGAATTTTGCAAGACCAACGACTTCTTCATTACAAGTAACTTTTTTTCAACAACATAAACAGTGACTATACACGTGGACCTCACCAGATGGGATACGTAGGAATCAAATCAACTACATCTGTGGGAAGAGAAGATGGAGAAGCTCAATATCATCAGTCAGAACAAGGCTAGGGGCTAACTGTGGAACAGACCATCAATTACTCATATGCAAGTTCAAGTTGAGCTGAAGAAAATTAGAACAAATCCACAAGAGCCAAAATATGACCCTGAGTATATCCTTCCTGAATTTACAGACCATCTCAGACTGGATTTGATTCATTGAACACTAGTGACCCAAGACCAGATGAGTGGTGTAATGACATCAAGGACATCATAAATGAAGAAAGCGAAAGGTCATTAAAAGGACAGGAAAGAAAAAAACAAAATGGATGTCAGAAGAGACTCTGAAACTTGCTTTTGAACATAGAGTAGCTAAAGCAAACTGATGAAGTAAGAGAGCTGAACAAAAGATTTCAAAGGGCAGCTCCAGAAGACAAAGTAAAGTATTATAATGAAATGTGCATAGACCTGGAGTTAGAAAACCAAAAGGGAAGAACATGTTCAGCATTTCGCAAGCTGAAAGAACTGAAGAAAAAATTCAAGCCTCGAGTTGCAATACTGAAGGATTCTACGGGGAAAATATTGATCGACACAGGAAGCATCAAAAGAAGATGAAAGGAATGCTCAGAGTCAGTGTACCAAAAAGAATTTGTTGATGTTCAGCCATTTCAGGAGGTAGCGTAGGATCAAGAACCAATGGTACTGAAGGAGGAAGTCCAAGCTGCACTGAAGGGAATGGCAAAAAACAAGTTTCCAGGAATTGACAGAATACCAACTGTGATGTTTCAACAAATGGATGCAGCACTGGAGGTGCTTACTCATCTATGTCAAGAAATTTGGAAGACAGCTTCCTGGCCAACCGACTGGAAGAGATCCATATTTTTGCCCATTCCAAAGAAAGTTATCCAACAGAATGCAGAAACTATTGAACAATATCATTAATTTCATACACAAGAAAAATTTTGCTGAAGATCACTCAAAAGTGGTTGCAGCAGTGCATCGACAGGGAACTGCCAGAAGTTCAAGATGAATTCAGAAGAGGACATGGAACAAGGGATATCATTGCTGATGTCACGTGGATCTTGGCTGAAAGCAGAGAATACCAGAAAGATGTTTATCTGTATTTTATTGACTGTGCAAAGGCATTCAAATGTGTGGATCATAACAAATTGTGAATAACATTGTGAAGAATCGGCATTCCAGAACACTTAATTGTGCCCATGAGGAACCTGTATATAGACCAAGAGGCACTTGTTCAAGCCGAACAAGGGAATAGTCCGTGGTTTAAAGTCAGGAAAGGTGTGCATCAGGGTTGTATCTTTTTACCATACGTATTCAGTTTGTCTACTGAGCAAATAATCCGAGAAGCTGGAATATATGAAGAAGAATGTGGCATCAGGATTGGAGGAAGGCTCATTAACCACCAGTGATATTGAAGCACTTACTGATGAAGATCAAAGACTACAGCCTTCAGTACGGATTACATCTCAAGATAAAGAGAACAAAAATCCTCACAACTGGACCAATAAGTAACATCCTGATAAATGGAGAAAATACTGATGTTATCAAGGATTCTGTTTTGCTTGGATCCACAATCAGCACCCATGGAAGTAGTCAAGAAATCAAACGATGTATTGCTTTGGGCAAATCTGGTGCAAAAAACCTCTTTTTTAAAAAAATTTTTCCCATACAAAAATTTATACATACATTGTTATGTGACTCTAATTGCTCTCCCCATACTGTGACAGCACACTCCTCCTTTCCACCCTTGATTCCCCACGTC
>NW_004444143.1:2841329-2856739 GCF_000243295.1 Trichechus manatus latirostris
GGTTGTTAACCAATGTCATAAAACAATATGTGTACTAGTGTTTCATGAGAAACTATTTGTTCTGTAAGCCTTCACCTGAAGTACAATTAAAAAAAAAAAAAAAGTACAGCCAGAATGCTGCTTAGTAACAAGGATGGCTGGACTTCATCTCACATACTTTGGACATGTTATCAGGAGGGACCAGCCCCTGCAGAAGGACATCATGCTTGGTAAGGTAGAGAGTCAGTGAAAAAGAGGAACACCCTCTTTTTGACCCAGTGGCTCCAACAATGGGCTCAAACGTAACAACGACCTTGAGGATGTCGGAGAACCAGGCAGTGTTTCGTTCTGTTGTGCGTAGGGTCACTATGAGTCGGAACTGACTCGACGGCCCCGACAACAACAACAACAACGTACACATATATGCTTACTAAGAAGTGGTGGAAGCAGCATCCAGACCTGTCTAACATCACTGGGGATGATGAAAATCACCATCAGTCCAAGGCCGATCCCTGTGAGGCAGAAGTCAGATACACCTCCACTCCGAATTTTTTACCAGTTCTGACACCAGCTGACCCTCCCATGGCACTCTCTACTTGTTTGCTGGGTTCAATAATCCCTTGCAATGGCTACACAGCACTCACAGACCATACTTACAATTAAGTGGTTTAATAGGGAACAGGGTACAAGTCGGGGTCAGGAAGCACGTAGGCAGAGTCTCCCCTCTTCAGTGCAGGACAGCTGTCCCAGCTCTTCTCAGCCGTGCAGGCCTCCTCTTGGCCAGCTGTCTGTCACTGCCAGCTGTGCTGCTGGGCCCCTTCCGGGCCTCTCACCGTCTTCAGGGTCACAGTCCTTAACCTTGTTACAGCTCTTTTAGAAGGTTCCTTGCCTCCTCTCTCTCTGCTTCTTTCTTTTCTCCTGCTTCCTCCTTCTGCTGCTTTTCCTGCTTTGCTCGGTCTCCAAAAACCTCTGTGTGGTTGGCTGCTTATATACACAACTCCTTGTCAATTTCAAGGCAGGGCTCCTCCCAGCGGGGGTGGGAGGTGGTGGTGGTGCACAAACTGACCAAACTCCTCTAGGTAGGCCACAGACATTTCATATGCATAGTAGGCTATAACTCACCTTATCTGCATAGCCTGTTGATGCAGTCCTGGCAAGGTGCATACCAATCACAGGGCAGGCTGCTGCAGCCCAAGACTGGACAAAAAGTATCAGACCGAGTTGTCTGCAGCTTACCCAGGAAATGTCAATTAGCCTGGGCAAAGTAACAGACAGGGTAGAAAACTATGGCAGCTCTAACTCCTCAGGGCTGAGGAGGGGAAATCTCTTGACACTATTTTTCCAAAGAATCAAGGCAAAAGGCCACATAAAGGAACTCGTTTCACCACACCTACATACATTCAAAAAAAAAAAAAAAAAACCTCATTGTCTTTGAGTCGATTCATATACTCAATAGACTCATAGCGTTGCGGTCAAGTCGATTCATAGACACATAACAACCCTGTGGGACAGAGTAGAACTGCCCCGTAGGGTTTCTAAGGAGCGGCTCGTGGATTCAAACTGCCAACTTTTTGGTTCGCAGCCATAGCTCTCAACCACTGAGCCACCAGAGCTCCAAATAATACTGTATACCTGCATCTGTTATTTTTTGGTTATTTTTGCTGTTGTTTCAAAATTATATTTGACGTGTTGTTGTTATGTGCTGTTGAGTCAATTCCAACTCATAGTGACACGGTAGGACACAGTAGAACTGCCCCACAGGGTTTCCAGGGAGTGGCTAGTGGATTTGAACTGCTGACCTTTTGGTTGGAAGCTGAGCTCTTAACCACTGCGCCACCAGGGCTCCATATATGCCATAGCAATTACCAAAGGGTCCTTTTTTCTTGTGTACTTTTTAATGACATCATTTACCTTCATCTAGCTGTGTACACTTCACCTGCATTCAGTGTTACCTTTCCCATCGCCAGAAATAACAAGTGTCTACTAGGTAGAGAAGGAGCCCTGGGGACACAGTGGTTCAGAGCTCGGCTGCTAACCAACAGGTTGGCAGTTCAAACCTACCATCCGCTCCGTGGAAGAAAGATGTTGACAGTCTGCTCCCATAAAGATTACAGCCTTGGAAACCCTGTGGGGCCTTTCCACTCCATCCTATAGGATTGCTATTGACTCAATGGCAACAGGTTTTATTATCTAGAGAGTGAATCTGCTTCTTCCGCCTGCCCTATCCCTGGTAGCCACTAATGAACATTAGTTTCTGTATATTTTCTTGTTCATATCCATAAAACTTAGAACATACAATATTTGTTTTTTTGTGATAGACTTATTTCGCTGAACATGTCCTCCAGGTTCATCCGCATCGTTAAGATGTTTAGGGAACTCATTTTTCTTTACCGCTGAGTAGTGTTCCGTCGTGGGTGGGTACCACGTTTTACTTACCCATTCATCTCTTGGTGGGCACGTAGCTTGTTTCCGTCTTTTTGCTGTTGTGAATAGAGCTGCAGTGAACATAGGTGTGCATATGTCTGCTTGTGTCTCTTCTGTTAGATCTCTAGGGTGTGTACCGGGGGGTGGAATTGCTGGGTCGGATGGCAGCTCTACCTCTTGTTGTTTGAGGAACTGCCAGACCGTTTTCCACAATGGCTGTACCGTTCTGCATCCCCACCAGCAATGGATGAGGGTTCCAGTTTCTCCACATCCCCTCTAGCACTTGTTATTTTCTGTGTGTGTGTGTGTACGTGTTTTTTCTTAGCCATCCTAGTGGGAGTGAAACGGTATCTCATTGTAGTTTTGATTAGCACTTCTCTGATGGCTAACGGTGTTGAGCATCTTTTCACGTGTCTGTTAGCCATCTGAATATTCTCTTTGGTGAAGTGTCCGTTTATGTCTTTTGCCCAGTTTTTGACTGGGTTATTTGTCTTTCGTCATTTAGTTGTGGAAGATTTCTGCGTATTTTAGATATTAGATCCTTGTTGGTTATGTCATTCCCAAAGATCTTTTCCCAGCCTGTAGGTTGTCTTTACTGTTTTGATATGCACCCATATTCTTAATCACTGGGCATTCATTCATTCAGCGAGCACTCACTAAGCACATTTTGTCACACCATGAGGAATATACAGCCGTAAACACAGACCCAAATCCCTGCCCTTTTGACAGTCCAGTGGGGGAGACAGGCGCCACACTGTTAAACATGCAGATGAAGTAAATCCTATAATAGGGTAGAAGGTGGAAAGTGCTCTGGGGAGAAACAGGGTGGGGGCTTTGGGTCCATGCAGGAGGAGGTGGCAGTGTTCAATGGAATGGTTAAGAACAAGTTAGTTAAGTGTTGACATTTGACTAAGGCCTTGAAGGAGGAGAAGGAGAGAATTACATGGATACTGGGGGAAGAGCATTCCAGGCAGAGGGAGTAGCCAGTACAAAGCTCGGAGGTGCGAGAGTGCCTGGGAAGTCTGAGAAGCAGTGACGAGGCCTGTGTGGACAGGACAGATAGGGAAAGGGAGGGTGGTGGGGGATGAGGTCAGGGAGGTGATGGGGGCAGATTGTGTGGGGTCTTGCCGACAGCAACGGGGAGGACTTTGACTTTCATCTTGAGTGTGGTGGAGCCACGGAGGAGTGGGCACTGAGCAGCCCTCTGGCCCTCCCCTGAGTGAGGTGGAGCCACGGAGGAGTGGGCAGGCCCTGAGCAGCCCTCTGGCCCTCCCCGGCAGCTCTTCAATCTGTTACCCCAGTACTTTGTGAATGTGCCGTCACGGCCCCTGTGGTACACTGTGGACCAGGCACCCGTGCTCATCCTGGGTGGCATTCCCAATGAGAAGTCCATCCTGCTGACAGACACCTGCTTCGAGGACTTCTCTCTCGTGGAGGTGAGTGGTACTGAGCAGGCTGGGGCCCCTCCAAGGGAACTGGGCCTTGGCCCCTAAAATAGAGTAAGGACCTGAAACTTCAGGAGGGGGCCCCCAAAACATGCCAGCCACCACAAGAGGCAGATAGCATGGAGAAAAAACAAGAATTAGCATCCAGATGACCTGGCTTCAAATTCTGGTTCTGCCACATCCTGGTTGTGTGACCTTGGGCAAGTCACTTAGCCTACCTGGGCCTCAGATTCCCTATGGGTGCAATGGGAATAATATTTACATTCACCTCATAGACTCATGGGGAGGATGATATAAACTAATATCAGCCTGACCTAGAATGAGAGCTGTGTGAATCTTAGCTGTTAATATTTATGGGTCCACCATTTGTAATTCTGCAGTCCAAAAAGCTTTGAAACATGCAAGCACTTTCACAAGTTTGGGGCCAAAATGCGTTCGTCAAGAAACCCTGACCTGAGCTAACAAAGCCTCTTTATACTCTTCATGTATCCCATTTAGTGTCAATATTCAGATGCTGCCCTGCAGAAATATCAACGAGTTTGATTATGAGGTGGTGCCCCAGACCCCACTGAGGGTTTCCATAATGTATGATGCCATATTAGCTTCTAAATCTGGAAGTTTCTGAATTCCAGTATACATCTGGCCCCAAGGGTTTCAAATTAGGTTTCAGATTAGGCATTGTGAATTTAGGTGATGATGATGATGATTTCCCAATACAAAGAGGGAGTGTCTAAATCAAGGTTCTTCTGGTTTCAGTGACAGAAACTCATTTTAGCCAGTGCAGTTGTAGGCACACCTCCAACCCAAGTTGGCTTAAGTGAAAAGGAGATGTAGTAGGTGCATCTAACTTCAGTGTCCAGGCCCAGGCAGGTTTCAGGGCTGGCTTGATCAGAGCTCAAATGAGGACTTCCACTTTCAGCTTCACTTCTGGATTAGCTCCATCTCAAGTGGGTCGTATCAACCCAACTTCCAGTCCAGAGAAAGGAGCATCTGTTTCCCAAATAGCACTTTTAAAATAATCCTGAAATTTGTGTCCTTGTCCTGATTGGTCCAGCTTGGGTTGTGTGTCCCAGACTGATGGAATGTACCAGCTGACTTCTTACAGGTCATGTATTCTATTGTAATGAGGAGGGCAGTTTAGATAAGAGTCAGAGAAAGGATGGTTCCCACCGAGTGAAATCAGGGTAGTTTTGCCACAAGAGGGAGAAGATGCTGGCTGTTAATTGTTTCCAACAATTGCAGTCACCCCAAAAGATTGCCTTAACCCTCTCTCATCAAGGTTGAAAGCCCCACCCATGAGTATATACATGTAACAAAACATCTTCCATTTCAGTATTCTTCACATGTACGATTCAGTGACATTAATTATGTTTATCGCGTTGTTCAACCATCACCATTATCTATTTCCAAATTTTTCCATCACCCTTAACAGAAGCTCAGTGTCTCCTAAGCAATGGGTCCTCCTTTTCCCCTACCTCCCTCCTGCTCCTAGGAACCACTAATAAACTTTGTGTGTGTGTGTGTGTGTGTGTGTGTGTGTGTGTGTGTGTGTGTGGTTAAAGTTTACAGAGCAAATTAGTTTTTCATTAAATAATTAATACACAAATTGTTTTGTGAAATTGGTTACCAACCATGCGATGTGTCAGCACTCTCCCCTTCTCCACCCTGGGTTCCCCATTTCCATTCGTCCACTTTTCCTGTCCCTTCCTGCCTTCTTGTCTTTGCGTTTAGTCTGGTGTGCCCACTTAGTCTCGCATACATCGTTGAACTACGAAGCACGTTCCTCACGTGTGTTAATGTTTTACAGGCCTGTCTAATCTTTGGCTGGAGCTCCGGTGGCGCAGTGTGGTTAAGCGTTCGGCTGCTAACCAAAAGATTGGCAGTACGAATCTACCAGTTGCTGCTTGAAAACTCTATGGGGCAGCTCTGCTCTGTCCCATAGGGTCACTATGAGTCAGAATCAACTCACTGGCAACGGGTTTGGCTTTTTTGTTTGTTTAATCTTTGGCTGAAGGGTGAACTTCAGGAATGACTTCAGTACTGAGTTAAAAGAGTGTCTGGAGGCCATATTCATGGGGTTTCTCTAGTCTGTCAGACCAGTAACTGGTCTTTTTTTTTTTTTTTTAACCACTAATAACGTTTTCTGTCTATTGTGCTTGTTTGCAGTAGAATTGATTCCAACTCGCGGCGACCCCATGCGTGCCGAGTAGAACTGCCCCCTGTTGTTGTTCTGGCTGAGTAGTGTCCGTCAGTTCTGGCTCACAGCAACTCCGAGTCAAAGAGTAGAACTGCTACGTATGGTATTTCAGTTATACACTTGCCTATTCTAGGTATTTCATATAAATGGGATCGTACAATGTTTGTCCTTTTGTGGTTGACTTATTTCACTCGACATAATGTTTTCAAGGTTCATCCATGTTGTAGCACGGATCAGGACTTTATTTCTCTTCATGGCGGAGTAATATTCCATTGTATGTGTATATACCACATTTTATTTATCCATTCATCTGCTGATGGACATTTAGACTGTTCCTGTCTTTTGGCTATCATGAGTAGCGCTGCAGTGAACATTGGTGTATAAGTCTCTGCGTTCCTGCTTTCAGTTCTTTTTAATGTCCACCAAGGAATAGAAATACCGGATCGTATGGTAATTCTACGTTTAACTATTGGAGGAACCGCCATACTGTTTTCTACAGCAACTGTACCGTTTACAATCCCACTAGCAATGGATGAGGGTTTATATTTCTCCACATTCTTGCCAACACCTGTTGTTTTTTAATCATAGACGTCTTAGTGGGTGGGAAGTGGTATCTCATTGTGGTTTTGATTCGCATTTCCCTACAGGGTCGCTGTGAGTCGGAATCGACTTCAAGGCAATGAGTTTGGTTTTTTTTTGATTTACTGACTAATGATGTTGAACATTTTTTTATATGGCTGTTGGCTATTTGTATTTCTTTTCTGACGAAATGTCTATTCAGGTACTTTGCCCATATTTTGATTGAGTTGTCTTTTTGTTGTTACATTGTAGGAGTTCTTTATATATTTTGTATATTAAACCCTTCTTAGATATATAGTTCCCCAAAATTTTCTCCCAACCTTTAGGTTATTTCTTTACTTTGTTGATAAAGTCCTTTGATGAACAAAAGTTTTTTTTTTTATTTTGATGAGGTCCCGTTTATCTGTTTTGTTTTATGTTGCTTATGCTTTTGATGTCATGTCTAAGAATCCATTGTTAAAAACTATACCCCGAAGAGTTACCCCTATGTTTTCTTCTAAGAGTTTTATGGTTTTAGTTCTTACATTTAGATCTTTGGCCTATTTTGAATTAGTTTTTGTATATAGTGTGAGGTATGGATAACCATCCAACCAGTTGCCATCAAGTCAGCTCTGACTCATGGTGACCACGTGTATGTCAGAATAGAACTGTGCTCCATAGGGTTTTCAATGACTGATTTTTTGGAAGTAGACAGCAAGCTTTCTTCCAAGGCACCTTTTGGTTAGAAGCCGAGTGTGTTAACTGTTCACGCTGTGATTTCTGAGAACCCTGTGTGGATTGATGTTCTCCTGGTCCCCTCTGGCTCTGAACTGCTGTTCAGTTTGTAGTTCATCTTCCTGTCCTGTGCTGGCTCTCTCCATTCTGGGCCAAGTCTATCCAGACATTGCTCAATTTTCATAAACTCTTCAGATGCAAACACATTCACAGGGAATGTGTGGTTGATGTAGGTTCTGCTGAAGAGATCTGGAGGGCAGAAGAGGGGTTTACCTCGCAGGAATGAAAACAAGTTCAGTTTGAAATTCAGGCATTTTTATCCTTCTTTTTTTTTTTTTTTTTCAGTTTATCGAGGTAAAGTTCACGTAACATAAAATTAATCACTGTAAAGTGAAGAATTCAGTGGCATTTAATACATTCACAGGGTTGTGCAACTACCAGTTTTATCTAGTTCTAAAATATATTCATCGCTCCAAAATAAAACTCCATTTATTCTTGTTCTTTAACCATAGAGATTTCTCCATGGCAACCCCATTTTGCTGTCTCCTGTCTCTTCTCTCTTCCTGTCTTTCCTCACCACTTCCTTCAAGACTGTCCCCTGGACTGTCATATCCTCACCTTATGTAGCTGTCCTCAGACTTGTGTTGGTTAGGGTTCAGGTTTTAGATGCTGTAACAAAGAGACCCCCAAAGGGAATGGCTTAAATAAACGCTGTTTCTCGTCCTCTTAACAGTGCAGAGGTAAGGAGCCCAGGTCCCTGCTATGTTCTCCCTTCACCATCCGTAGGCCTGAGACGTTGATCTCATCCGTATGATCAGAGCTGGGTTATGCCCATGTCCATGTTCCAACCAGTGGAGGGCAAGCCATTTTCTTCTAAGCACGTTTTACTTCTTCTCATATTCCATTAGTGAGAAATTAGTCACTTGGCTACATCTAACTGCAAGGGAGGCTGGGAAATATAATTTCTACCTGGGTGGCGTGTGCCCTGCTAAAACTTAGTCACCAGAGGATGTAGGGAGAATGGATTTGGGCACTCAACTAGTCATCTGCTAAAAGTGGGAAAGGAAATTTGTTAGTTCAGGCTGCTGAGAAATTCAGTACATCAGACCTGGCTTGACCCAGGATCTCAAACAACGTCACCAAGACTGAGCGGCCATCTCTCCATCTTTTGGATCTGGTTCCTCTATGTTGACTCTGTGCTCTGGGACTGAAGCCTGTAGAGGCCACACCTTCTCAGGCCCACAGCCAGTGGGAAAGATCTTCTCAGTTACCCCCCCAGCCCAGCCCCCAAATCACAAGATTCCTTCCACTTGGCTCAGGCTGTTTTCCACCCCGACTCAGTTACCGTGGCCAGGGGTACCCAATACACTGTTTACGAACCTAAATGAGTCAGAACTTTCAAACTTCACCTAAATAAGAAATCAAGCTGACTCGAAGTTTTTCTTTTCCTCATGTATGTAGGAGGGGACGGCGGTATGATGACCCTCTTCTAGCTTAACAAAGATTTCCGAGTATTTCTTCCAGAAAGTAGAGATGCCAGTTCAAATGTTATTAACAGGGCAACACGTTAAGTACGACAACGAATGATAATTACAATCCTGTTAGAGAGTACAGGTTAGTTTCACCAGATAAAGTGACAGTCTCCATGGTCTGGGTGACGTACAAGATTCCTCTTTCGAAATGGCATTTTCAGGGGCACTTTTATGGTGCTGAAGACAGAAAGTGAGAACATTCATATTCTCCTTAACTTGCTGAAATTTCTCTCAGCAACAGAGCCTAGGGTTTTGCTTGGTTTTATACTTTTCATTGGGAAGTTTAATAGAAAATTCCACTTTTTAATAGGAAATTTCAATCAGACACAGAAGTAGAGTGAATAGTACTATGAGCCCTCGTGTGTCTGTTACACAGCTTCAATGATTAACAACATTTTGTCTTGTTTTCTTTGCCCCCTCCCCACTTTTTTTTATGGAGTATTCTAAAGAAAGTCCCAGCCATCATCACCATCTGACCCGTGAATTCTTGAAATACTTGAGGAAGTATGTCTGACACATGAGGCCTTTTGAAAACTAAAACCACAATGCCATTATAATACCCAGCAAAATTAGCAATAATCTCCTAATACCGTCTAACACCAGGCCGTATTCAGGTTTCCCTGGTTATCCAAAAATGTCTTCAAGTTGGCTTGTTTGAATCAGAATCCACACATTGCGTTTGGTTACGTCTTCTAGGACTCCTCTAACCTATAAGTCAACTTTTCTTTTTAAGGCAATTTGTGTAAGAAACCAGGCTTTTCATCACTAGAATTTGGCTGCTTGCTTCTTTGTAGGGTTGATGACCTTGTTCCTCTGACCTTATATTGCCTATAAAGTGACAGTGAGCGTTACAAACTTGGTTAAATTTCGATTAAATCTTTTAGGTGCTTTCCCACGGTTAGGGATTTGTTAGTGATTGGTCAGTGGGTTCTGGTAGTGTCGACTGACAGCTACTTGTGTTCAAGGGACAATAAGATTGTTAAAAATTTGGGCCAAGCGTGGGATGTTTTGTGTCCACGTGGGGACAGCCGGAACTGTGGCCAGGGGAACGGGGACTGCTGAGCACCATTGAACACGTGCACTGCTCAGCTCCAGGGGACAGGCAGAGTCCCAGCTGGCTTGGGCCTGGGTCATGCACTTCACTGGTCCACGCTGGGGAAGGCTGACCACAAGGCACTGCTGCAGGGCGAGCAGGGAGGTACCTGGGTGCAGTCACACGTGTCCATCCCAAGCCATTGCCAGAGTGTAGCCTCCCTGCAGGGCAGGACATGGGGCTGAGTCCAAGGCCCCCCGCTCACCGCCAGCCTCTACTCGTTTGCAGCTGAACATTGACAGTTGCTGGGTAGGTTCCTTCTACTGCCCCCAGGCCAGCTTTTCAGCCACCATCCATGACGCCATCGCCACCGAGAGTACCCTCTTCATTCGAGAGAACCAGCTCGTCTACTATTTCACAGGCACCTATTCCATACTCCAGGAGAGCACCAGCAGCGGTGAGGGTCAGGGCCAGGTCACCTCGTGGGGTCCTTGGCATCTCAGGCGAGGGGGGCTGCTGTGGGGGCCCCACGGAGGCTGCCTTAGTGAACCCCCCCCACTGGATGCACCTGCAGCTGCCATGGGCGGGGGGTGTCCGAGAGGGCTTTCAAGGTCCTGAATCGTCACTGCTCACCCTGCATGGGTCTTCTTCTGCCCTGGGTGTGCTGGGAGGGGCTTTCACAGCACCCACCCCGGGGCTGTAAGCCAGCGGAGAGGAGGGGCGTGGGAGCCAGGGAGAGAGCTGAGAGAGACGGAGACTCACAGAGACAGTGTCAGAAAGAAACAGGAGAGACAAATTCAGAGAGAGACTGACTGTTGGAGAGGCAGAGCCACAGAGGAAATTGATCAGGGAGGAACAAGAGAGACTTGGAGCTTCAGTTTTTAAAACAATGCCAAAGCCGTCCTAGTTCTTTTAGCATGTTTTCCTCTAACTAAATGAGAGGTCAAGTTTCGGAGTTGCGGAAAATCATACTAGAACTTACATTGCCTCAGTTGGTACACGTTCCCGCCAGCTTCATTTCTCTTCCTGTCTTTCTTAGGGCACTCTGACAGCGGGAGGAACCCAACTAAAATGGGCTTACGCCAAATGTTTATTGGCTTAGTTGAAAAGCTCAGGAGCAAGTTGGCTTCAGGCACAGTTGGATCCAGGGGCCCACTGTCACTGTCAGGCAGGCCCCTCCCTGTGGTGGCTGTTAGTGGTTGCAAGCTGCGACTGTCTCTGATTTGCCCAGCATGGTCACATGTTCAGCCCAGAGCCAATTGCTCTGGCCAGGGGAACAGGAAAGTGAGATCAGTCCAGTGTGAACCTCATGGACCGAGCGTGAGTGAGGGGGATTTCCTCAAAGGCAGCTAGCGCCCCCACACTAAACAGGTGCTTCAGCTCCAGGGGGCCAATGACAGGCTCCCTAAGGCCAGGGAGATGTGGGGGTGGGGTGGGCCCAGGGCCTAGGTTGCATTCGCTGGGCCTGAGGCCCTGTGCTGGCCCCCACAGGCAGTTGGGTTCGTGTCCTGGCCAACGAGTGCATCAAGAGGCTGTGCCCCGTGGAGTTACACAGCAATGGCTCCGAGTATGTGATGGCCCTCACCACTGGCAAGAACGAGGGTTATGTCCACTTTGGGACCATTACAGGTGAGCATGGGGCCTCTGGCAGCCCAGGAGACCCCTCTATGCCCTCTCACCCCCAAGACTTCTGACCTTACGTCCACACCCTTCACCAAGGGCCCTCAGGAGGGGTCCCAGGCTGGAGATTGTTCCTGTGGGGGGAGGTGGATTTATGCATTTGTTGGGGTAGAGATTGGCAGTGTGTTACAACTCTGTCATGCTGTGTGTGGTTTCACAGGGCAGAACCCATTCAAAAATCATTTAAGTACAAAGAGTTTGTGGACTTAATGAACAGACCAGGGTCCAGCTTGCACATGGCTGAGTCTAGGGGCTCACAGTGCATGTCATCAGGACTTGTCTCTCTTAGCAAGGTAGCATAGCTGAGTGATTGTCGCATGGATGCTAGAGCCAGACTGTGCCCACGTGCCGTAACGTGTGACTTTGGACGGGTGATTGAGTTCTCTGGCCTCAACTTCCTCAGCTGCAAAATGGGGTAAATGATAGTACCTACTTCATAGGGTTGATGTAAAGATCAAATATAAGTTGGTACAGGTAGTCCCTGACTTACGACGGGGTTCTGTTCCCACCACTCTGTTGTCAGTCAGTTCGGACGTAAGTTGAATACGTCTTTGTTTTTAAGTTTTCATGCTGCTTTATGGCAGTGTTCTAAGAGTAAATCGTAACAGTGAACATCTGAGAATGATAACATCGGCAAATTATGGAGTGCAACACTGTATGTCGTACATATTACTAACGATAAGATGTACAAAAGAGGGTGGTAAGTGGGGCTCTTTGTAGTTCCAATACGTCGGAAGTCAGGAACTAGCTGTATATTGCAAAGGCCTTGGAACGATGCTAGGGACGCGGTAAGTGCTGTAAAGGCTTATTAACCCGATGCTGTGGCTTTACTTTTAAGCAGGTCTTCCTTTCATGGGGGTTAAAGATGGCCCCCAGGAGCTCGGGACTCACATCACCCCACCAGTTGGAATCACCCCAAGAGATGAGAGCAGCCTCTTCCCTATTAGTCCCAGCACAAGTCCCAGGGTGCACTCTGATCGGCCCACTCTGGGTCACATGCTCAGACCTGAGCCAATTGCCGTGACAGAGACAGATGTACCTCTGATAGGCCAGGTGTGGGTGACTGAAAGGCCAGGGGGTGAGATCAGACCCCTGGAATCGCTAGGGCTGAGGCGGTGGGGAAGCACGCGGGTTGAGCCGAGAAAAATCGGGGAGTTGGTGGGAGTAGAGGCTGCGGAGCGGGCCGGCTGGAACGGGATAGGGGTAGCCGGAGCACGGACCCCACCCTGCTCCGCAGACGGCCGCGTGTCCTTTGAGATGCTGCCCAAGCAGTGGTCCGTGTGCAGTGGGATACAAGGTACTCACCTCCCGGATGTGTGTGCACCAGGCGGGTGGAGGGATGCAGGGTATGGGCGAGCGGGGAGGGCTGGGGCCCGGGGAAAGCACAGCTGTTGTCTCGGGGAGGGGTGGGGAGTTCCGGGGAGAGGCGTGGCAGTCACCGAGAGAGTAGAGGTGTTGGGGAGGAGTCCAGGGCCTGCTCTGGACCGCCCCCTTCCTGCCCCAGTTGACAACTGCTCCATCATCTGGGCCGTATTCAGCGGGGCCACCAACGATCTGCTGCTGCTGGTGGACAGAAGAGACCCCGCTGCCAGAAAGCATTACCTGGTGGTCGGCTACAACCTGGGTAATCGCGGCGCGGTGGGGACAGACTGCGAAGGGGCAGGCTGCCGGGTTGTGGACTGGATGCCCACAGGGATCTGGGGTGCCCAGCAGGCAGTGGGAAGGCAATATTGCTTAGGGTACCCCTAGGCAAGGGGTAGTGGGGGAGAACAGGGTGTAGGCTTGGTGGACTGGAGGTCAGCATGGGTGGAAGGGAGCCGGAAAGGGGAGAGAGACTGGGGAGGTGAGCAGGAGCCACCCACAGGGCGTCCCTTGGGCTCACAGTGAAGATACTGGATTTTATTTTATGGGCAACAAGAGTAGGGCCACTATGTACAATTGTACAGGCTGTGTACTGCGCAAAAGAGTCCTCCTGCCAGGACGCAAGTCGCTGTCCTACCAGGACCGCATCGCTCAGAGGCGGTGCCGTTTATAATTTGTAGTTTACATTTGACACAAAGCAGCAGGCCCAAGTAGGAGGGGCTTGGAGGGCCTTGTGGGGGTGGGGGTGGGAAGCTGTGACTTGCTCTAGCTGCGGGATCTTGAGACCTCAGTCAGGAGACTGTCCTGTGCTTTCTCTACCTCAGTCACAGAAGAGCTGTCCATCCTCTATGAGATCCCCGAATTCATCCCTGACGGTAGGAGAGGAGGCAGAGGTGGCCTTAGAGGTGGGCAGGGGCCAGGCCGGGCCCAGGTGACCCCACCTCATTGCTGTGTCCCTTCTGCCCTGGCCAGCTCAAGGCCTGGAATTCCTGATGCTCCAAAGGGCAGAGCCTTACACCACCACCCCAATGGTACCTAGGGGCATGTTCTACAATCCATACAACAACCTGCTGTTCATCTGGGGCAACTTCCTCCTGCAGAGGTGTGGCCCCACCCCACCCTGCCCCGCGGAGGCCAGCCAGGCCTACTCTGCATCCTCAGCCCCACGAGGGGTAGAGGAAGAGTAGGAAGGGAACGGTCACCCTTTCTGAAGTCACCAAACCTTGAGAGTATGCCCCAGTGCAGGCATCATCAGGACTGTGATGGGAAGGCCTGGGCCGGTGTGGTCAGGGCTGGGATGAGAGGAGCCCACATTGTAAAGCTGCGGGAGCCCTTTCTTAAAGGAAACCTTATGGAAGGAGCCAACCTGCATGACAAATAAGAGGGCATTGTCTCTGGGAAATGTTGGGGCCCTTCACACCCAGCCACCCTTTCACCCCGGGGGCCCCTAAGCCACCTCCATGGACTGTTGGCCCGCGGCTCCTCTTTACACACGGGGAGATGGAGAGTCTCAGGTGGCAGTGGACCACTGAGTGGGCTGGGGGGAGGCGCAGCTAGGGGCCCAGCTCCCTCTGCACCTTCTCACAGGCTGTAGGAGAAACTGAGGGACCAGTTCCTGCGTCATGTTAGGCTGGGAGGTGAGGGGGAGGCAGACGTCCTACAGGGGACTCGCCTGGGTGCCCCTAGCTCCCCATCACTGCCCCTGCAGCTATGACCGTGAAACCTACATCTACCTGGCGGACTTTCCGAAAGAGTCAACCATCAAGTACCTGGTCAACTCCTTCCGTGGGGACCTGGCTATTGTCACAGAGACTGAGGAGGTGGGCTGCCTTGCCCCTCTCCCTACTCCTTTCCTGCCCACACCTGAGCCCCAGAGGCCTCCGTTCTCCCCTGTCCAGGTGAAGGAGCCCAGGGAGGGAACACTCACGGACCCTGAGGAAGGGCAGCAAAAGTTCTGTTTATAGCAGAGGACCCTGAACTCAGAGAGGACAAGCGTCTTGTCTAAAGTCATACAGCCAAGTGAAAGGCCTGTGCTCAGAGCCATGGTCTGATTTCCACAGTAGGCTTGCTTTCATTGCATCTTGCGACTATTCACGTCACAAATGCTGAGCCCTCACTGAATGCCTGCCCCCCTGCTGGGTCACAGCGGTTACTAAGTCAGCCCTGGGCCCTGCCCTCACGGGGCTCATAGTCCACTTGGGAAGACAGACCCATCCCCAGGCAGTAATAGTTCACAGTGATCAGAGCCAGGACAGGGGAGACGGGGGTCAGGGCTGGATGAGGGAGACACAGCGGGGTCAGGCTGGGATGGGGGAGACACGGGTGTCAGGCTGGGACGGGGGAGACACGGGGGGGTCAGGCCGGGACAGGGGAGACACGGGGGGGTCAGTCCGGGACAGGGGAGACACGGGGGTCAGGGCCGGGACGGGGGAGACACGGGGGTCTGGCCAGGACCGGGGAGACAC
>NW_004444143.1:2857706-2865641 GCF_000243295.1 Trichechus manatus latirostris
AGGGAGAGGGAGGGAGGGAGGGAGAGAGAGAGAGAGGGAGGGCTTCATGGAGGGGATCCCTGAGGCTGAAGCTCAAGAGGGAGGTGAGGTCTAGAGTCAGATGTGGGGGGAGGGTGTGGGCATCAGTGCAGAGGTGGGAAACTGAGGCCAAGGAGATGGGGAGACCCTGGAGGGTGCAGGGAGTAAGGAGAAAGGGGGAAGGGAAAGCCTTTAGCGGGTGTATATGTTAGGAACGCTTAGGTTACAAGCAGCAGAAACCCCCACTCAGACGAAAACGTTGAAGATACGTATTATGGAGGCGGGGGCTGGAACCAGAGGTGGCAAGGCTTCTGTGAAGTAGAGATGACACCGCCCAGAGCGGGCATGCGGGCCCACATGGTACTGGCTGGGGTCGGAGGCCCCCGTGCCCCTTGCACGCACGCGCGCACGCGCACACGCGCACACACGCACACACGCACACACGCACACACGCACACACGCACACACACACACACACACCCGGCTGCCCGTCCTCAGATCTGGTACCTCCTGGAGGGCAGCTACAACGTGTACAAGCTGTTCCCGTCCGTGGGCTGGGAGGTGCTTGTCAGCCTGCAGGTGATGCACCAGTCATCTCTGTACACCACCAGTGAGACCATGGTCACCCTCTTCTACGAGCAGAGCAAACTGTACCAGGTGCCAGCTGGAGGACCCGGGGGGACGGGGGTGTGCCACACGGTGGCTGACGCCAGCTCACCTGGCCCTGCCTTCCCGCGGCAGCTGGTGTACCTTCTGAAAGGCCGGGAGAGCCGGCTGGTCAAGAGGCTCGTGCCTGTGGAGCAGCTCCTAGTCTACCAGAAGCTCAAAAACAGCTATGTCTTGGAGAGCCAAAGGTGAGAAGACACTGGACCATGGCCGTGGTCAGAGAGCCCCAGGCGCTGCCCTCAGGAAGCTTCCATTCCCGTAGGGGAGACCGAGCCCTCCCCAGTCACAGCCCCAGGGCCATGGTGGAAACCACTCAGTGCCCAAAAGCTCAGAGGAGGGGCCTGAGCCAACCTGCAGGGAGGCGCAGTAGGGAAGGCTTCATGGGGGAGGAATGCCTGAGCTGTGACCTAAAGGATGGGAACGAATTAGCCAGCTGATAAGGTGGGGGAGGGTGTGCCAGATACCGGGGAACCGCATGTGCAAAGGCCTTGAGGAGGGGCTCTTCAGTGTGCCTCAACTGGAAGTACAGTGCAGACGGAGCACAGTGATGATGAGAGAGGGGACACAGGCTGGTGGTCATAGGGAGGAGCTGGGACTTCATCTAGAGGGTCCTGGAGAGCAACAAATGGCACTAAAGGGAGGGACGACATGGTCAGGCTTCACCGTGTTGACGATGAACCCTCTGCTTACCTGAGTGCGCGGGTGGAGTAGAGGCTTAGGGGTCGGAGTAGCAGGCCATTGGGGACTGGGGTGAGGGGGTGTCTAGGAAGAGGTGCAGGACTCTGGCGTGGGGGACTGAAGGACGTCTAGGGGGTTGTGTCCAGAGGCCTCTGGGCACCAGCCGCTGAAGCTCGGGAGATGAGAGTTAGCTTTGGGGAGTCGGCAGCGCAGAGGCGGGAAACCGGGCTGCGAAGCGCCTGGTGCCCCGGGCTCTGAGAGTCAGCCGCCGTCCCCCACTGCCGCCGGCCAGGAACTTCTTGACGCCCACCTTCACCAACTTCTGCCCCTTCACGGTGATGCGCCTGCAGGACCTCCCCGACCCGCAGAGATACACGCGCCAGGAACGCTACCGGGCGCTGCCACCGCGCGTCGTGGAGCCCTCGGGCTTCCACAATGAGCACTCGCTCGCTATCTACCAGGGCCTCGTCTACTACCTGCTCTGGCTGCACTCCAAGTACGACAAGGTGGGCGCCCGAGCCAGGACCCAGGGGAAGTCGGCGAAGAGGGTCGGGCCTGTCCGGGGGTGGTGTTCGGAGAGCGAGTGTGGAGGGTGAGTCAGCGGAGCAGGACTGGAGTGTGCGAGGCCACGGAGGGGAAGGGGGCATGGGCTGGAGGCGCGGCCTGGCTTGAGCGCGGCCTTAAAGACATGGCGAACCGTGGTGGCGCCATGGTTAAAGCGCTCCGCTGCTAACCGAAAGGTCGGCAGTTCAAACCCACCAGCGGCTCGGTGGGAGAAGGACGTAACAGTCTGCCTTCTTAAAGATTACAGCCTTGGAAACCCTATGGAGCTGTTCTACTCTGTCCTATGGAGTCGAACTCGACTCCATGGCAACGGGTTTGGGGATTTGAAGAGATGGCTTTAGGCTGTGGCCGGGCTGCTTTGGGGCTGGATGCAGGGCTTGGGGACCGGCCTGGGTATGTCGTGCCCGATTTGGGTTAGGGGCTGAAACTGAGGCTAGGCGGGGATCAGGGAAAGGCTCCTGCCTGGTGACGTGGTCCACACTTCACGGTGTCCGGCGGTCCCTGCAGCCATATGCGGACCCAGTGCACGACCCCACCTGGCGCTGGTGGAAGAACAAGAAACAAGACCAGGTGCGTGGAGAGTGTTGGGAGTCGAGAGGGTGAGGGGGCGCCGAGGTACCCGGCGGTGACTTGCCGGCGCATCCCGTTCCCCCCCACCCCCCAGAGTTACTACTTCTACCTGGCGAGCAACCCGCGGAGCACAGGTGGCGCGTACATTGAGATGGACAGCTATGAAAAGATCTACGACCTCAAGGCCGAGGCCGAGCTGCCCGAGCGCATTTTCCTAGACAAGGGCTCCACCTACAGTTTCTCGGTCTTCCTCACTGCCCGGGGGCACGCCTTCAGCATCAATCAGATGTTGGGTCTGTGGGCGGGGCCTGAAGGGAGCCCCAGGGGCAGGGCGAGGGCTGCCTGGAGGCTGCGAGTTCTGGAGGGCTTGGGTCTGGGACCTGGGCACTGCCCGAGGGGCAGAGCTTGAGCCTTAACCACTCCCTCTGCCCGGAGCAGGCTCCCCCTTCCTTCTGGATAGCCATTTGGGCCTGGGAGTGGTACTGGCCGACCCCGCCTGCCTCGAGGTGATGGTGTCACAGAGCATCCTTGTTAATCGCAACTCTGCGTCCTTCCGGGTGAGACCCGCGGGGAGGGGCTGCCGAGATGGGGCGGGGCTTCCAGAGTGGTGAGGACTGTGAGTCTGCTCCCTGAGAGGAGGAAATGGAAGCCCACTGTCCCCCTCCTGCACCCACTGTGGTTCCTGTGAACCAGCTAGCTCCTTTACCCCACCATTTCTGCCCCACCCCCTGCCCCCAGGTTATGCTCAAAGATACAAGCGTCTGCTTTGCCCAGGGCATCAGTGGGCACCATCTCAAGAGGACCTCGATGCTGGTCAAGGTGCGACCCAAGTCTGGAGGGGAGGGACGTGGGATTAGGGGAAAGATGGGGCCTACGGGACCATCATCTCCCCCTCTCCTCCCCGCAGGTGGTGGGCTCGGCCGGGCACTGTTTCCGGAACACCCATCAGGGGCCGCGCATGCAAGTACTGGAGCTTGGGGTGCTGGGCCCTGTGCTGGGAGGGAGGGATGTAGACAGCCGGGTCTCCACAGGGCTGAAAAGTCATTTAAAGACTGAGGGGCCTGCTTGCCGAGTGCCCACCCTGGGGATCCCACTAACGCATTCCTGGTCTTCTTCTCTCATTCATTGTCTTCACTCCCCCCCCCCGCCCCCACTCCTTTCATCCATTAATGTTCTCACGCAGGGCTGCCTTTCCAGCTGTGTTGTAGGGTGCACACCAGCTCCTCTGCTGTCCTGGCACTCCTGCAGGGGGAGGTCAGTGCCACGCGGGCCAGCTGGGCCCTGCTTTCACACCTTGCTCTCCATTTGTCGGCTCAGAGGATTCTTTTGTTCACTCCTTTGGGTCCTTGGTTCTTCACTTGCCCACACATGCAATACCCCCTTGCAAACACTGAGGCTCAGAGAGGTGCAGGCATCCACTCAGAGTAACCCAGGGAGCTAGTAAGTGGTAGAGGAGAGAACAGACCCAGAGACCTTGCTGTCACCTTCAACCCTGCCCCACCCTCCCACAGCCAGGCCCTGATGCTCCTCCCTTCTGGCTTGGAATGACCATGACCAGCAAAAAGGGGGTTGTACAGCCCCACCTCCTTAGGGTACATGAGGTAATCCAGGTCAAGTGCACTGAAGAACGCCTGACCTCAAGCGTGCAATCAGTGCTTCCTGTGATCCTTGATGATAATCCTTATTTTACTCTCTCATAACCCCAGGAGGTCGGAGCTAACATCCCCATTCTTAGCATTTTACCCCAGACTCAGCAGACCCCTTCTGGAAAATTAACCTGCCGCTCAAAGTTGTTGTAGATTTGTCTGTTATAACAAAAGATTGGAACTAACCTAAATGTCCATCAACAGGGGAGTGGTTCAATAAATCATACTATGCAGCGGTAAAAAAGAGAACAAAGGGAATTTCCACATACCAATCTGGAATGACATCCAAAGTGTGTTTTATTGTCAAGAGGCAAATGAGAACATATATTCATGTTTGTTTTTATTTGCAAACACTTTTATCTGGAAACACATATAAGAAAGTGTAACAGTGGTTCCCTGCTTTGGAAAATAGGGGAGATGCTGGACAGTGGGGGATGGAAGTGAGATTTTACATATTTATCTTCATACATACACATACACTCCTTCCCTGGTTGGCACGCAGTCGGTTAAGTGCTTGACTGCTAGTCAAAATGTCGGTGGTTCAAACCTACCTAGAAGCGCCTGGGAAGATAGGCCTGGCCATCTACTTCTGAAAGTTCGCAATCTTGAAAACCTCGTGAGCAGTTCTGCCCCGCGCACATGGGGTCGCCGCCAGTCAGAATCGACTGGGCGGCAACTAACAACAATAATATATACATGTATTTTTTGAACTACGAGCCCATATTTTAAGTTTTAAAAAACGCCAATGAATTTTTTTTTTTTAATCTTCATTTTACAGACAAGGAAACAGGTGGTGGGGAAGGTGGGGTGTAGTGTGAGCTTTTGTTTCTTCGTATTCCCAGGCTGGGGCCTTCCAGGTTTCTCATGCCTCTCTTTCCCCAACACCTCATCAGGAGATCAAGCGGCATGTGCGTTCAGAAGGTTTAGAGCCTCTCCCTGGCTCCCCATCCTGGAAAAAATGGAAATCGGAACTAACTACACACAGTGGGTTCTCCACCAGTAAATGTTTTGGATGAAAGAAACCAAAAAAGACCAAACCCCTTGCTGTTGAGTCGATTCCGACTCATAGTGACCCTATAGGACAGAGTACAACTGCCCCCACAGGGTTTCCAAAGAGCACCTGGTGGATTTGAACTGCTGACCTTTTGGTGAGCAGCCATAGCGCTTAACCACTACACCACCAGGGTTTCCGAATGAAAGAAGGAAGAAACTCATTTACACAGAATAGGTGCTCAGTCAGTTTGGGTTGGACGGGCTGAGGCTTTGGGGCTTCTCTGGGGCCTGGGACCAAGCCCATAGACCAGGAATACATTTACCTCCCTGAGTATGCAGCTTATTTACTCACTCAACTGAAATTTAGTGAGTGCCTACTACGTGCCAACAGTGTTTTAGGTGGGGCTGATGTCCCAGTGGGGGAGATAGACAATAAGCAAGATAAAACATTGTATGTTTAAGAGGTGAGATGGCCTAGGAGAAAAATAAAGCAGGCAAGGGACATGGGGGAGGCTGCCATTTTCAGTAGGGTGGTCGGGGAAGGCCTGGCCCGAGAGGAAACGTCAGAGCAGAAACTTCAAGGAGAGGAAGAAGTGCGCAGTAAAGGCCTGCCCGGCAAACGGAGCAGATGACAGCATGGCCTTGGGGCAAGAGCATGTCTCCTGTATAAAACTAAAGGAACAGTGAGCATCAGGGTGAGCAAGGTGGAAGTGGAGAGAGATGAGGTCAGATGTGGGGGCTGTGGTGAGTGAGATGGAGCAGGGCGTGATTGGGCAGAGGTGTTTATAGGGTTCCTCTGGCTTCCTTTGGGGGAACAGACTGGAGTGCGGGCCTGGAGCAGGGAGACCAGGCAGGAGACAGGGTTAGACAGTAGCAGGGTGGGGGCAGAGAGGTTGGGGAACGGGTGGGTTCCAGGTCTGCTTTGTAGACTTGAGACAACAGGATGTGCCGATGGCCTGCATGTGGGTGTGAGAGAAAGAGAGGCTTCAAGGATGTGGTCGGGGATTGTGGCCTGAATGGCCAGAGGGATGGAGAGGCCCTGCACAGAGATGGGGAAGACGGGGGTTCTGAACAGACTGAGGAGCCCGGCAGACCTCTCTGTGAGGGAGAGGCTGATAAGAGGTCAAAGCCTGGCTCGGGAAGTGCTTAGCTCTGGCCACTGACCCTTTTCCCCAGCCTCCATGAAGCCCAGGTCACGGTGTCCGGATGCCCATGACCGCTTGACAATTGGGTGAAACTCTCAGGTCCTGCCCCCTAAGTAGGCCCAGGGGCTTTTAATTCTGAAGACAGTGCCTTTCCTCATATATCCCACGTGCCCACGGGTCTGTTCTTCAAGAATTCAGGCCTAGCTTCAGGTCTATAAAGCTCCGACCAGGAGTTGGCCATCCATAGCTGTAGATGTTGGTGGTTGTATGTGCTCTCGTCTGGGGACAGCAGGCGCCAACCTGCCTCAGCTCCAGTCCTAGCTCTACCGCTTACCAGCTGTGTGGCTTTGGGTAATTAATCAGCTGCTTGACCTCTCTGGGCCTCACTTTCACCACCTCTAGAATGAGGATATTAATAGTGTCTACCATGCAGGGCTAGTTTGAGGATGAAATGAGCTTGAATATGTATAGCAGTTAGAAACCTCTCAGCCCCCTGCACACGATATAAGCTATACAAGTGTTTGCAGTTATCAAAAGTTATTTAAATGATAAAAATGATCATATTGCCCTCGGCGGTGAGGGTGAGCCGGCCAGGTGATGGGGGTTGTGGGGTGTCCGGGGAACCTCCCCCAGTCTGGCGGGGCCTGAGGACACCATGTACATCCCCCAGCGCTACGCTTTTCCTCCTTCCGCTCAGGGCAACCTGATGGTGCCAGTGCTTATCGGCTGCCCGCCGGGCAAGCGCCTGGCCTTCGACATCACCTTCACGTTGAACTACAACCGCGTGGTGAATAAACACTACTTCGACTGCGTGCAGGTGGACCCCGAGATGCCCTGCTTCCTCTTCCGCGACAGTGCGAATCCCGCCCGCCCTCGGCATGCTTCGCTGTCCTCTAGCCCCTACCACCTGTGGCCACCTCCCTGCCCGTGCCCTTCCTTTCCCGCTCCCTCAGGTCCAGCTCTCCTCTCCTCCCCTCCTTCCGATCATCTCAGTCTTTCCCACGGCGCCCCCTCCCTTCCCCCTCCTCTCTGCCTCCCGTCCGCTTTCTCCCCCACCTCTGCGTCATCTTTCCTTTCCCTCCTCCCATTTCTCCCCGCTGTCTCCCACCATCCCTCCCTCCCTCCTTTCCTCCCACTGCTCTGTCCCTCCTCCCTTCCTTTCCCACCGTCCTTTGCTACGTCCCTATTTCCCACCCATCTCTCCTTCCTCCCTTCCCCGTCCTTCGCTTCTCCGGCCAAACTAATGCCTTCTCCTCTGTGTGAAACCTCTCCTACCCCTCAGTCTTGTACCCCTTCTTCTTGATCCAAGATTTGGTGACGGGAGACTCCGGCAGTTTTCAGGGCAGGTAAGGGCACGGCCAGCCTTGTCTAGGCGGCGGGGTAGGGGAACGCAGGATTCAGGACCTCCGGCCGATCCATGTGCATCTCTGCCCCGGCAGATACGTGCTGAAGGTGGTGGGCGGCGGGCCCACCCTGGACACCATCAGGGACTACAGCCAGGAGGAAATCTACCGCTACAACAACCCCCTGGACAAGTAATCCCCGTGGGGCCACGCCCATAACCGGCCTGCCTTCCCCTGCAGGCGCCTTCCGCAGACCTCCCCATCCTGCAAATCCCACCGCACAGCCCTATCTCAGGCCGCGCCCATGCCGCG
>NW_004444143.1:2865923-2872966 GCF_000243295.1 Trichechus manatus latirostris
CCCCCACTCCTGGCCTCCGCCGCCGAGGCCCCGCCCCCACTGAAGTGATTGTGTCCTGCACAGAACGCACAGCCTCATCTGGACTGCGAGGAACAGGACGACCATGGAGGATTTGGCCTTCAACCTCAAGCCCGGCCAGCGCTTGGGCATGGAGTGAGTGCCGGCCTGGCTGCAGGCCCCCTTGTTCCCCTTCTGCCCACTCATCCTTTCTTTTGATCCCCAAGCCCCGCTGACCGTCTTTGTGTCCCTCAAACGGGGCCGACCTTTACATAAGATGGACCCTCTGGAATGCTCATTCCTCCTACTCTTCCCTCAGGCCTTAGTTCATCCAAAACCAAACCCACTGCTGTCGAGTGTATTCTGACTCGTCAGCTCTGTAGAATAGAGTAGAACTGCCCGGTAGGGTTTCCAAGGCTGTAATCTTTACGGAAGCAGACAGCCATGTATTTCTCTTGTGGAGTGGCTGGTAGGTTCTAACCACCGACCTTTTGGTTCGCAGCTGAGTGCTTTAACCACTGTGCCACCAGGGGCTCTCTTTAGTTCATCCAGGAGGGCATTTCTGACTGTTCCAAGCCGGGACAGAGGCCTCCTCTTGGTTCCTGTAGCCTCCGTGCTTTCCCATCCCAGCCTGCCCCCTCTGCCTACTCCTCCCCCATCCCTACCCCACCACTCTGGGCTGTCACTGTCTCTTATGGGGCCTGTCTCCTCTGCTAGTCCAGGTCCCGAATAGACACAATACGTATTTGTTGAATGAGAGGATGAATAAATGAATTCACACGGGACATTTATTGACATTTGAACGGAGGTACACCCACTCTTCACTTAGCCACATGGTTAGATTCCAAAGGCTAGGTGAAAATCCACATTATGTGAAAATGGAGGATGACCGTATCAGAACACAAAATGGAGCATGACTACATCATTACCTAACTGCCAAATGACATCATTACACAGCTGCCGAACCACAGAGAAACTTGGCCAAGCAAAGCTGACACATAATCTTAACCTCCACAGCCAGTGTTACTCTTGTCTTGCACCTCGGCTTCCATTACTGCCAGATGTACATCGTTAATGCGCAAAATAGTTGGATAGTAATTTTTTTTACTATTGTTGTAAATGTGAAATGTCAGATAAGGAGATAGTTGATAAGTGAAGAGTAGATGTATTAATGCATGAAGTTCCCCAGTGGGGCAGACAGTTTGCTTGACTACTAACCTAAAGGTTGGTGGTTCGAACCTACCCATTGGCACTGTGGAAGAAAGGACTAGCAAACTGCTTCCATAAAGATTACAGCCAAGAAAACCCTATGGAACAGTTCTGCTCTGTAACACATGGGGTAGCCGTGACTTGGAACTGACTCGATGGAAACTGGTTTTAGTGTTATTTTTGTATTGGTATTAATAAATGAATAAAACAATCGAGGAGCAAATTAGCACCTGGAGGCTCAATAACTATTTTTGATCCAATGAAAGGAAGAAAATGATGCCATGAGCAAATGAAGGCAGCGAATGAATGAACAAATTAACCAACTTACATCCAGTCAATATTCAGCCTATGTTCATTGAAGGAAGGAGGGAGGGAAAAATAAATGAATGAAGATATGATTTTGTACCGTGTAGTTGCTCAAGCTATATTTGTAGGATGAAAGAATAAAGGCAGCAAGGGATGTGAGGAACTGGCACATAGTAGGTTCACAATCCAATCCTTTTTGGATGAGCACACACTAAGGGATGGATGGACAGATGGAGGTGTGCAGGCAGGAGGAAACGAAGGTGTGATCAAACAGCCTACTGCTCAGTAGGCATTCAGTCAGCATCCCTGGAGGAGTGAATGAGGGAAGGTATGAGGGTGCACCTAGCTGGTGCTCGTGCAGAGTTGGTGGGGTGGAGGGAGAAATTGGGCCGGCACACACCAGGCCAGCTCCTAGCACGCGCCTGAACCTGGCCCCCAGGTGGCTGTGCCTGAAGAACTCCCCATGCCATGACACGGTTCCTCGGAGCATCTTCGCCCCTGAGTTCTTCTTCAAGGTGTTGGTGAGTAATAGGTGAGCCACGCAGGTGGTCCCGGTGCGGCTGGGGTCCTCTCATGGGGTGCCCTGCTGTTCCCCCAATGCTGGACCAAACCCCCCACCAGAGGTGTGGACAAGAGCACATACTGTGACTACCAGCTCATCTTCCTGCTGCACATCCACGGGCTCCCCCTCAGTGCCAGGCAGTCCCTCTTCTTCCTCATGGTGAGTGGCCACCCCGAGCTGCCCTGCTGGGCATGTGAGGGGCCCCGGACAGCCCCCTCATGCCCACCGTAAGGTGCCTGCAGGTGTCAGCCAGCATATTTGTGGGCCTGGTGGTCCTCTACCTGATGATCTGCTTCCTGTGGCCCTTTGTGGTGAAGGCCTGCAACATCCTCCGCTGGCGGATCAAAAACTTCATGGCCAGAGAGTCCTACTATAGCTACGCCTCCTCGAGACTCTTCAGCATGCCATCCAACATTCCCTCCAGGGTCCTCTCCAAGGTCCCCTCCAAGGTTCCCTCCAAGGCCAGCTCTCACCTGGCAGAGAAGGGCAACGATGAACCTGAGAAAACCTGAGCCTCTTGCCTGCCCCGGTCCCCACCCACTCTCATCCCTCATGCCCAAGTCCTGGGCCAGGACTTGGGAACCAGTGCAGCCCGTCACCCATCCCAGGCCTTCCTCTCTGCTTTGCTTGAACTTTCGCTTCTCATTCAGACCCAAATAAAGCCTCGTTTCAGGACCAGCTGTGGGGTCCTTGTAAGGGCTCAGGTTGGTTCACAGCTGCACAGGTCATTAAAGTATCAAAACTCTTGTGTGCCAGCTGGTAAATAGTGACTTCTCTATGTGCCTGCCAGCTTAGTCCTCCCCGGGGTGTCCCAGACCCCCCTGCAGTCCAGTAGGGACCTCCAGGACACAGGCCCACTGCTGTGACCTGCAGGCTATTCTGACTGTTCTCTGCTCGGATTGGGCCAGTTGTTAAACAGTGTGAATGCCAACAGCTGTCTAGTAGCTTAAGGAGGGGACCCCAAAGAGGTCCAGATTCTTGTTTTAGCTGCAAGTAGCAAAAATTTCACTTAGATGGCCAACATGAAAATGGGACTGTATGAGCCTTGTTAACATAGCCAGGTTTCAGGTACAGTTTGATCCAGAAGTCCTCAATATCTGCAGGATTCTGGATCTGTTTGTCTGTAGCTCTCTCTCTGCTCTGCCATCCGCTGAGTGTGGTCTCTGAGCTCAGGCCAGTTTCCCTCAGTCTGACCTCTCAGGCCTGGAAAGGTGCCTCCAGGTGGGCTCGAACCGCCGAACTTTCAGTTAGCAGCTGAGTGCATTAACCATTTGCACCACTCAGGGACCCCAAACTTAACCATTATGTGACTGTAATCAAAAGAGTATGGTGTTTACCAAGAATAAATATAGACCAGTAGAATATAATAGATGACTTAAAAATATACCTGATTAGCTAAGAGAATTTAATATAGGATACAAATGTATTTCATTTTGGTGGGAAAGAATAGTTTATTTAATAAATGGTTCTGGAGAAACTGACAAGACGAAAACAAAGTTAGATCCTTGCCTCACACCATACCCAAAAATCAATTCAAGATTAATAAAAATTACATGTGGAAAAACAAATATTTTACAAAAAAATTCTTGGAGAATATTTGTTTTACTTTGCGGTGGGGAGGACTTTCTAAGCAAGATAGGAAACAGATGTCAGGAAGGAAAAGATACATTTAGCTATATCAAAATTAAAAGTATTAATATTTGCATAGCAAAAGATACTATATATGTAAAGTCAGAAAGTAAACAATATACCAAGGAAAATAGTTGCAACAGATATGATAAATAAAAGGTTTTAATTGTACTATGCAAAAAGTGTCTTAAAATTAATAGGAAAAGGCAACAAACCCCACAAAAAATTTCACAAAATTGGAAATCCAAATGCCAATAAACAACAGGAAAGGATGCTCAACCTCATTGCTGTTATCAGGCACCATTGAGTTGGCTCCCACCCATAGAGACATTACATATAACAGAACAAAATACTGCCCAGTGCTGCGCCCTCCTCCCAATTGTTGCTGTGTTTGAACCCATTGCAGCAGCCACTGTGTCAGTCCATCTCATTGAGGGTCTCCCTCTTTTTCACTGACCCTCTACTTTACCAAGGATGATGTCCTTCTACAGTGATTGGTCTTTCCTGATGCTTTGTCCAAAGCAAGCAAGATGAAGTCTCGCCATCCTGGCTTCTAAGGAGCATTCTGGCTGTACTAGCTCCAAGATTGATTTGTTCCTTCTTCTGGCAGCCCAGGGTATAGTTAATATTCTTTGACAACACCACATTGACAATTCAAATGGGTCAATTCTTCTTCTTCTTCCATCTTCCTCTTTCATTGTCCAGCTTTCTCATGCATATGAGGAGATTGAAAATACCTGAGCTTGGGTCAGGCACACCTTAGTCATCAAAGTGACATCTTTGCTTTTTAACATTTTAAAGAGGCCTTATGGGGTGAGATGGTATTGAACTGTGGTTTTGACTCGCATTTCCCTAAATCCTGGTGGTGCAGTGGTTAAGTGTTAAGGCTGCTAACCGAAAGGTCAGCAGTTCAAATCCACCAGCTGCTCCTTGGAAACCCTATGGGGCAGTTCTGTTCTGTCCTGTAGGGTTCCTATGGGTCAGAATCGACTTGGCGGCAATAGGTTTGGTTTTTTTGGTTTAATGGCTAGTCACTTTGAGCATTTTTTCATGTGCTTGTTGGCTATTTGAATACCTTCTTTGGTGAAATGTCTATTCACCTATTTTTTGATTGGGTTGTTTGTCCTTTTTCTGTTGGTGTTAAGCTTAGAAGTATTTTATGAATTTTGGATATTAGATTTCTATCAGATATACGATTCCCAAAAATTTTCTTGCACTCTGTAGGCTGTCCACTTTTTTTAGATAAAGTCTTTCAATGAACAAAAATGTTTAATTTTTATGAGATCCTATATGTCTATTTTGTCTTTTGCTGCTCGTGCTTTTAGTTGTATCAGATTAAAAAAAAAAAAACCACATTGGTGATGAGTCGATTCCAACTCATAGTGACCCTATAGGACTTAGTAGAACTGCTCAATAGGGTTTCCAAGGCTGTAATCTTTACCCACATCTTTTTCCCATGGACTGACTAGTGGGTTGGATCCACCAACCTTTTGGTTAACAGCCGAGCATTTAACCACTGTGCCACCAGGGCTGCTTTCAAATCAGATAGCCCATCACAGAAATTTACATCCCACAGTTTCATCCCCATGCTTTCTCTATCAATTTTATGATTTTAGTTTTCAAATTAAGGTCGTTAATCCATTCTGAATTGGTTTTTATGTATGGTGTAGGGGTTGGGTCTTGGTTTATTCTTCTACCTGTGGATATACCGTTTTCCCAGAACCATTAGGACTGGATGGTTTTTGTAAATACTTTGTGGGTGTTTGTCTGAGCTTCCAGAAAGATGTGGAAGGTAGACCAGACTTACTGGTCTGACAGAGACTGGAGAAACCCCGAGAGTCTATGGCCCCCAGACAACCTTATATCTCAGTAATGAAGTCACTTCTGAGGTTCACCCTTCAGCCAAAGATTAGACAGGCCCATAAAACAAAACAAGACTAAAGGGGTACACCAGCCCAGGGTCAAGGACTAGAAGGCAGGAGGGAACAGGAAAGTTGAGGAAACCCAAGGTTGAGAAGGGGAGAGTGTTGACATGTTATGGGGTTGGCAACCAATGTCACAAAACAATATGTATATGCGTGTTGCTGTGATGCTGGAAGCAATGCCGCCAGTATTCAAATACCAGCAGGGTCACCCATGGCTGATGGGTTTCAGCTGAGCTTCCAGACTAAGACAGATTTAGCCAGTGAAAACCTTATGAACAACAGCAGAACGTTGTCTGAAATAGTGCCCGAAGATGAGCCCGCCAGGTTGGGAAGCACTCAAAAGACGACTGGGGAAGAGCTGCCTCCTCAGAGTAGAGTCGACCTTAATAACGTGGATGGAGGCAAGCTTTTGGGACTTTCATTTGCTGATGTGGCATGACTCAAAATAAGAAGAAACAGCTGCAGACATCCATTAATAATCGGAACGTGGAATGTATGAAGTATGAATCTAGGAAAATTGGAAGTCATCAAAAATGAAATGGAACAGATAAACACTGACATCCTAGGCATCAGTGAGCTGAAATGGACTGGTATTGGCCATTTTGAATCAGACAATCTTATGGTCTACTATGCCGGGAACGACAACTTGAAGAGGAATGGCCTTGCATTCATGGTCAAAAAGAACATTTCAAGATCTATCCTAAAGTACAACACTGTCAGTGATAGGACTATATCCACACTCCTACAAGGGAGATCAGTTAATACGACTGATGTTCAAATTTACGCACCAACCACTAAGGCTAAAGATGAAGAAATTGAAGAATTTTACCAACTTCCGCAGTCTGAAATTGATTGAACATGCAATCAGGATGCGCTGATAATTATTGGAGATTGGAATGCGAAAGTTGGAAACAAAGAAGGATCGGTAGTTGGAAAATATGGCCTTGGTGATAGAAACAATGCTGGAGATCGCATGATAGAATTTTGCAAGACCAACGACTTCTTCATTGCAAATACCTTTTTTCACCACCGTAAAAACGACGACTATACACATGGGCCTCGCCAGATGGAATACACAGGAATCAAAACAACTCCATCTGTGGAAAGAGATGATGGAAAAGCTCAATATCATCAGTCAGAACAAGGCCAGGGGCCGACCGCGGAACAGACCATCAATTGCTCATGCTCAAGTTGAAACTGAAGAAAATCAGAACAAGTCAACTGCAGCCAAAGTACAACCTTGTGTATATCCTTCCTGAATTTAGAGACCCTCTCAAGAATAGATTTGACGCATTGAACACTAACGACTGAAGACCAGACGAGTTGTGGAATGACACCAAGGACATCATACATGAAGAAAGCAAGAGGTCATTAAAAAGACAGGAAAGAAAGAAAAGACCAAAATGGATGTCAGA